>NW_022639532.1:910701-912991 GCF_010583005.1 Odontomachus brunneus
TGTAATCGAGTCTTGAATTTAAATTCTATTACATATTTCTGTGTAGTCGAGTGTCAAATTTAAATTCTACAAAGATAACGTCAGATTTAAGTTAACAGAAAAGTGTACATTTTTAATCTATTTGGCCGCCCTGAAACTCGTGGTTTACGAGGAATTTATATTTTTAGTTGATAACTGGGTTAGTTGTCAATTGACTTTGTTTGGACACTTTTGTCCAGAAGTAAAAATAGTTTCAAATTAATCGAATCTTCTCTTAAATACTAAAGAGCTGTTTACAATATGTATATATGTATGTGTATATATATATATATATACATACATATACATACATATATACATATTGTAAACAGCTCTTTAATATTTAAGAGAAGATTCGATTAATTTGAATCTATTTTTACTTCTGGACAAAAGTATCCAAACAAAGTCAATTGACAACTATATATATACATACATATAAATACATACATATAAATATATATATATACATACATATATACATATTTATACACATATTATCATACATATACACATATATATACATAATCTATCGATTATGTATCTATTTCCTTCGCGTAAATTCGTGAAAAATGGAAGGTTTTGTCGACGAATTCGGTAAAACTTTTCGTTTTTCATGAGCTTATGTGAAGGAAATAGATGCACAGACTAGTGCGGTGACCTCAAGACGTAGCTGCCATCGCAGTGTAAACAGCTCTTTAATATTTAAGAGAAGATTCGATTAATTTGAAACTATTTTTACTTTTGAACAAAAGTGTCCAAACAAAGTTAATTAACAACTAACCCAGTTATCAACTAAAAATATAAATTCCTCGTAAACCACGAGTTTCAGGGCGGCCAAACAGATTAAAAATTTACACTTTTCTGTTAACTTAAATCTGACGTTATCTTTGTAGAATTTAAATTTGACACTCGACTACACAGAAATATGTAATAGAATTTAAATTCAAGACTCGATTACATAGAAATGTGTAAAGCTGCGGAAATTAAGGCATTTTTGTTGAGGAGAGATCACCTCCGTACAAATCGATTTACTATTCTATACTTAAAAAAAAATGTATCAGGAATATCACCTCTACAAATTTTAATTAATGTACGTATATTCCTTACAAATGCGTATATACAGCAAAGGACTTTTATATTCACTTTAATCCGTACTATGCCTCCACAAGAATTTCGGAGATTGTTCTCAGACATACACTGAGTATAGATAATATTTGTATATATGTGTGTGTGTGTATGTAAAATAATAGTAACATATAATTATTATTAACGCATGAAAACTCCACATACTCAACATTTGCATGGTATCTCAAAAATAATCTATTCCGTTAGCAAAGAGAACAATTTCGCTGGAAAAGTTCGTGCGCGTTTCGACAAGAGCTTGCATAATATTTTGCGTCATGCCGGCTTATATTTAATTAACGAACTGCCGCAGGGCGTGCAAAACAATATTTCGTGTGGCAAGCTTCCCGAAAAACGTATTTTTTTCAAGTGTAACGTGCGAAAATAATTCGCGAACCTGTTCAAACAAAGCACACATCTGAACGTTCCGTTTTATCATCTCGCTTTTTCTGTTTTTTTCTTTTTTTTACAGCGCAATTTGTAGAACTAACTTATGTTTACGAATTAAGTTAGTTCTACAAATTCCTTTTTTTATTGCATGTTCTTATCGCAAATCGTTATGGAAATATTTGCCGTCTATCTGCGAGAGGACGGATAGAAAATTTCTTCTTTATCGAAATAATATGCGCATTTCTATAAATGAATATAAATGCGAGTAGTACAGTAAATGGAAATAATTGTAATAGATATTTTTCTCTCGAAAATGCGTGCGTATATACACACATACATCCACACGTATACGTGCGCGTTCGCCCATGTTATCTTTCTCGATTAAGAGAGAAAACAGTATAATGTAATAACGACGTTAATATTACTGTCACATAATTTTTCCCTTCATTTTATTCATATTCTGCTCACTATCACTATGACATAAACAAAATTTCTCGTCCACAGCGTACTTTATGCATAGACTTACTTCTTGGGAATTTTTCGCGCATTTCGGATGTACCGTGGGGAAAATGCGGAATCTCGATCACGTACTTGGTATGTGTATAAGTCTGTGCAAATACGCCGGAAATCGCGGCGAAAATTCGGCCATTCGCTCGTTTGTTCAGTGAATCGACTTTTTCGCGATTATTGTCTCGTCGCGACGCACCCGTCGAATTTTCCGACGGCATGGGGTGACTCGTTCCCCCCCCCCCCCCCCCCC
>NW_022639532.1:913213-916129 GCF_010583005.1 Odontomachus brunneus
CCCTCCCCTAAGACCATCTTAAACACCGTGCGAAAGGTGATTATTTATAACTTATTACTAGATAAGGAAATTCATCTGTCGAATAATCGCTTTTGGATTCAATTACGTTCCGCTTTAGCAAATATGGTTTGGTAAATAAACTTTTTATCAAATAAAATTGCAAGAATAACGCGAGTAAATACAAATCTAAATAAATGCACGTTGAACACATTTTCTTTTTAATTTTGAAAAAAAATTCTTCTCTTCGTTTCATTTTTCCAATATAGTGTATGTGTGCCGCGATTATAGAACCACCTACACGAACTGTTTCATCTTAAGAATTTCTTGCTCACAAGGGAAACTCTTTTTCAATGACGATGCAACGTTATCCGCGATGAGACGTGCAGTGCGCGACGCTCAATAGTTAAAAAATAGACATCGTGTATAGATATCGCAAACACGAAAGATAGAAACGAGCGAGTTGCGGGTAATAAATATTTGTGGAAAAAGGTTGTCAGATTTGCGAGAAACGAAGCGAGGGCGATACGGGAAGGGAAAAAAGAGAGCGGCAAATGTCAGCGCGCAAATTTACGCGACAACAGATACGATTTTATCATTTTTTTTTCCTCGCGGACCAATTTCCACGTTTTGCGATAATAATATCTCGCTTTGCCGTAAATTTTCATGCGATACTGATACCCCCGCACCCCCTCCTCGTGCAACTGTAGCCTTGACTCCTTTAGGTTAGGTACGAGAGAAACGCTAATGAAGTGTGTTTCGGCATCGCGTTACGAGAAAAAAAATAGATAAAATGCTACACATCTTGTTGAAAAGAAAAAGAACTGAAATTGTCAGAGGTGTTATTTTCACGTAACGTTGCGAGGATATCTTTATCTACTCAAATGGAAAATTGTTCTTCCACTTTTTCTCACGTTAGAAAGTATAACGGTCCTCCACAACACCAAGAAAGGAGTTATTAATTTTACCGCTTATTAATAATTTTATCTCTTTTTCCAATTTCCAGTTCTTATCACACGTTCGGTCGCATTTCCAGATCGTTATCGAGATATTTCATAGGGGAGACAGAAATATTATTATTATTAAAACACATTATTCTATGGAGGGGATATTTCTGTGCAGCACAAATCGCGATATAAAAAAGTGGGATCTAAAGTAACGCCGAGTTCGCGTAGCAAACGCAGTAATTTGTCATTGTCGACTACGTTTCCGAAACAGCAAAGTGATTGGAAATTCGACTCGCCGGTAAGCGCGCTGCGTAATACCCTTTTTTACGAGCTGTGAACACATTCCTCCAGCTGGATCTCGCGAAACGGTAAAGTTCAGTCGTGAAACGTAATTGGGAAAAACGTTCTCTCTCTCTCTCTCTCTCTCTCTCTCTGGTTTTCTTCTTCATTCCCTCTGCATTCGAATAAGTATGTTTAGAGCACGGAAAATCGTTGCCAGTTAATGTTCATTGTTCACTAGGAAGACACAAGAGATGATTTTGAAAACTGAGAGGCAGGAGAACGGACGATGAAAATTTTTCTTGCTCATTATACACCGCAACATCGAATCAATTGATTTGATACGTGATCTCAATCGTGGCTGCCGCAGAGAAATGGAAATAGAAAGAATAAGCCCTAAATAATTAGAATAGTTGTAAATAATTAAAACGTTGCGAGCTCTTCGCACCCCGCGGGGTGATGACAATATTTTTCCATGAAAACTCAATAAAAGGCTCTTCGCAATACTATATGACAAATCGATCAACTCGACGTTCGTGACCGTAACTGTCAAAAGCCACCTTCGATATAAAAATACACTCTAAAAATATAATCGCATCCTTAGCGGAATCTTCTTATACACGACCTCAAAAGAAATTTTCAAGAAAATCAAAAAGAAAACATTGAAATCTTCTAAAAGAAGAAAGAAATTCTAGTTGTGAAACGTTATTTCTTGTAATTTCATATTCTAAGTGAAAATCTTTACCGAAAGAGTATTTCTTTCTTAACGATGAGTAATAATAGTGCGCTCAGAATATCCTCCTTTTAGAGTTTTCGAATAATCCTCTTGAGGCTAAATATAAGAGGATTTCGCCAAGGATGGAATTATATTTTCTTTTTTGTAAAGCGTGATATCAATATAAATGGGTTACACCAAAATGATCCAATCCACAAAATTACGACTTTTGAGTGCTTGTTTATCAATGAATTGTACATGTCTTTCTACATAGAACAAAAGGATTCAAACTTTATAGGCGTCTAAAATCAATTAACCCTAGAATTCTAAACATCAAAAAATTACATAAACTTCAAACATAGGTAAATTTTACGTAGCTTATTGCTCATAACTTCCGGAAAAATGATCGAACTTTAATTCTTTTCTTTTTAATTGGTGTAGAGAACATTTAGGAATATAAATCTATTAATGTTTTTGCAATAAAGCTGAAAAAATTATAATGAAAAAAACGTATGTTTTGGAGAGTGGTAACGTTTGAAAAGTTAGTTGGATAAATTTTACCCGCATGTTCTAGGATTGGAGTTCTAGGGTTAAAAAATGATTTATATTTTCTATTGATCTTCTATTTGCGCCATTTTTTTACTAGTTTTTTTTACTCATTTTTCTTTAGTCAATTCTGATAATGAATATTCTTCAAGGGAAAAAGATTCACCAGCCATGCCCGACTCCTTGAACTGTCGCGAAGACCCTCAATGGTACCTACACTTTTTAAATCACGTACCAAACTTTCATTTTTTTCTGAAAAATCCGATTCCCCACGTGGATCGGATTACTTCTGCATAACCACGCGGCCAAATTCGAAAGAATTGAGACGTCGTGAAGTTTCCACCCTTGCGGGAGGTGGTGATCCCTCTCGGATGAGACTGTCGGGCACACCTCGCGCTGCACAGGGATGACGGGGCGAGGGGTGGAGGAGGC
>NW_022639532.1:916153-917566 GCF_010583005.1 Odontomachus brunneus
GGGGGGGGGGGGGGGGGGGGGGGGGGGGGGGGGGGGGGGGGGGGGGGGGGGGGGGGGGGGGGGGGGGGGGGGGGGGGGGGGGGGGGGGGGGGGGGGGAGGGTAAAGAGGGAGCAGGGCGCGACGGTGGGAGGGACGGCGTGCTGCCGGATGCGCGGGTGAAGAGAGCGGCGCGAGAACGCGCGCGCGGCATTTCCACGCGCCAGTACGGAGCGAGCTGCTGCCGCGCGAGCAGGATTCCGCTGTGCATACGTGGGTGTCTACCGCGAGAAGCGCACGACCACGTGGTGCTCTCCCCTCGGAGCGACTGCCGTCCGCTCGTTCCTCGCGACATCGTTCGTACGTTGCGTGATCGCGTGACGCTCTCGGCAAACCGGGTCGTGCGTTTCGTCTCGTTGCGATTCAAATCGAATCGACGACCGTACGACATTACGCCCGCGCGTAAGCCTCGCGATTGTCACGGCGTCGTCGCCGTTATCGTCGTCGTCGAGAATTTCGCTGACCTGAGAAGGATGATAGCGCGAGTGTGACACTTGTGTGTGTGTGTGTGTGTGTGTGTGTGTGCGTGTGCTGTTCTCGTTGCTCCGGAGCTACTCGGCACTCTGTTGTGGCAACTCTGACTGCGCAACGAACGTGTCATCCAGACAGAGAGGGAGAGAGAGAGAGAGAGAGAGTAAGTTTTATTAAAAATGCCATATCTCGTGCGATTAGAATAGTTTAGTGTTTAAGAATGGACATTAGTGTGTAAGGCTAAGTTTAGGGTTTAAAGGAGAACATTAGTGTATAAGAGTAGGTTTCGTGACAAATAATAATATTCCATGGGAAATGTTGATCGTTTTCAACGTTTGGATTCGACACGTTTGACTTGGACTATTGACATCTCTTTCTCATTTTTTTATTTCGTTCCAAAAACTTCATCGAGAATTGTGTACGAGCTGGCGAAGCTTTGTTCAGTCGTGTTTACGGAAGAGTACCGCGAATAATTTCCGCGGAAGTCTAATCGGAAATTAAATCTCGGAGGCATACACTTCCGCTAAGGTGATCGACTCGATTTGTTTTTACGAACTCCGCCACGAGCGCAGGAGCAAGAACGGCGCTCGGAATTTCGAAGCGAGAAGGTTTATTTTTCCGGTCATAAAGTCAACGATGATGCCATACTTCGAACGCGAATAATAATTTTACATATTCTCGCGCGCGAAATGCAGGTTGCATCGCTAATTCGCGGAAGAAGAAAACGGTACGGTACGATAAATAATTCATGGAAAAGTCGTCTTAAGCGCCGAGTAACGCATGTTTATTCATATTTTAATTACGAAAGCCTTTTTTAAGCATCCTCTCTCCTCCTTCTCCGCCTCTCTCTCTCTCTCTCTCTCTCTCTCTCTCTCTCTCTCTCTCTCTCTCTCTCTCTCTCTCTC
>NW_022639532.1:917940-928330 GCF_010583005.1 Odontomachus brunneus
CTCTCTCTCTCTCTCTCTCTCTCTCTCTCTCTCTCTCTCTCTCTCTTTCTCTCACTCTCTCTCTGCGGTTATAATTTCTACAAGAGTAATTAGACCTTCCCTTTCCCTCTCTTGGCACTCTTCTCTTTGAACACTTTGTACATTTTAGATCTCACCCCGGCCAAGAGCAATATTCTGTTCGAAATAATTTCTTGAAAATCATTTAAATTCAGGATTCTGCTAACGCGCGAGCACAAAATATGATGTTTTTAATAGAATAAAACAACAAAATGATATTGTGACGTACTTCTGTTTGTGGGAAGCACCGAGGCATACGCAGTAAAACTGTGCTTGAGCGCGTAGCGATGAAGTTGCAACAATTTAACTATGCTATTTTTCCGCGAGGCGATCTTCAGGAAGGTCATGCTATCCCTCCTGCAAACTGTCCGACGGAAGGAGGAGGAAGGGGAGGGCTGATCGAATTGTGTCGGGCAATTTGACACAGCGGAATTTTGCAATTAACACAGTCTCTTATTTCTGCGAAATAAACTTTGGAATGAGCGTTCGGCTCATTGTTCTTTTTTTTTATCGTTGCTCGTTGTCGTCGCGGTCGTCGCGGACAAATTGACGTTATTATGCGGTTTATCACGTCGGCTGTCGAAACAAACGCAGTTCGTGTTTCGAAACGAGACGGCGTTTGCCATTTTAATTTAGGCGGCGCTCAATTTATGGGACTCGCCTTTTTTCCCACGTGCTTTATGACAATCGCTCTCACAGTTACATAATGTCGCGCACAGTCGTGTGCGTATCGCACCGTCGTAATATTGCAGCGAAGTTATTATAATTCGATTCAATTTCGTCTCGCATAAAATTTAATATTATATATGTATGATCGCGCCCGCGTCAACGTTTTTTAACGTAACACACGGTTCAATTTAATTTGTTCCCAACGACGTTGGGATGCACGTGAGTAATGGAGCTTTGAAAATATTGAGAGCCAAAAAGATAGAGAGAAAGAGAGAGGGAGTCAACAACGGAGAGTTGTCGCGTTTGAAAAATAGAAACCGGTCAAACAGCGAGAACAGAGCAGGTTAACTAAATGAATGCCAAGCGGCGACGTTAATTAAAGAAAATCTCTTGGCGATTTATCACGATTAGAATCAACCGGACAGGGTTTCGAGTGAAAATCGGTTCCAAATGCCATTTCTCCGAGTTGCTCACGAAACTCGGGGGAGACCCAGAGGGCGGAATCTAATAATACGCGGTCGGTCGTTTATCGTTTTGCGACTTGTGGATTGCATAATTCCGTGGATTAATGAAACGCGGGCACGATGGTGCCGCGAGTCCCGCGCGGAAAGCGAAAAGTTATCCGCGAAAGGAAAATACGCGTCTCGAGAACGGGCACGCATCAACGAGAAGCAATTAATCAGACTCATCGGTTGGAATTATAATCCATTGAATTTTCAATGACACGTCGCGATATTAACGCGAAGAGAGCAATCAGTCGCATCTCTCGTTCTGCACTCAAAAAAGAAATGATCTTACAGTCAAAGCGAAATTTATCTCGAAAGAAATCAGCTAAAACGGATAAATAACTGACAGATACTGCGAGGTTGTATGTGCTTCGTACTTAATCAATACAGGGGACAGAAAATTTCTATCTGAACTATTTGTAAAATTTAGCAAAGGTTTTTCTCTATGGCAGCTCAGATTAAAGTCGGTCACACTTAAAAAATTGACTATGATAGACAAAAAAACTAGTGAAGACCAGAGACAAACGAATCTATGACTCTCACAATCACCAATCGGCTTGCAGATATTGTTAGAATGCTGCTGCTGCAAATTTTATGTATCACAGATAATTTTCTAGTAGATATAGAATTTGACATTTATATAGAACTGTGACATTTGGAACTATTTGGACCAGCATTTGTTTTAATTGTAGCACATCGCGTATCACAAATGTATATCTTGCTCTTGTTATTTGTTTCTCACGTGACAAATATTTCGAAACAAAATATTTCGGATATGAGAGAGATATTTCACGAAGTACAGATTTTTCGTAGAGGTTGTACCCTTCGCACAATATTTACACACGCGATATAACTACAGATATTGATGTAAACATAAAGAAAAAAACGCACACATAACAGTCTATGTTATGAAGAGCGAAGAACACATTTTTGTCTCTCTCGAGGGGAAACTCGGTCGAACACGAGGACGCGAAAAGACGTATCGAGTTTTTCACGGCCATCCGTAGTGAGAAAGAGAGAGAGAATGTGGGATGCACGTAAAGCACGAGCGCCTATGAAAATAGAACCGGCGATCTAGAATAGTTCCAGCTGGCCGAAATCCTGATTCCCGAAGGAGAGGGGATAAGAGAAAGAGAGAGAATGCATTTTCTTCATACGTTCTTACACAATACGATGCTCTCTCGTACAACACGCGAAACAATAATTGTGATTTAATAGTAACGCATCCAACAATATCCAATTTTGCGCGCGTAACGCGATACGTAACGCGCGCTCGTCTAATTTCTACATCTACACTCAGAGAAACAAAGGCATTATATGTGACAACTGTAAGTGAAAATTAGACGAGTTTTTAACCGACTTAAAAAGAAGAGAAGCTCAGTTTATCCTACACGTATGTATTTGCGTATATATTCCCTTATAACTTGAAAAACCATTAGTATTAAGATGAGTATTAAGTATTAAGTATTGAGATGAAATTTTTTTGTAGCTTGTTGTTTATCTGCATAGTAGATAATTACAAGATGGTCCGTAGATTGACGACATTTGTCCGGGAATTTGATGATTGCTTTCTTGAAAATCCACGGACAGATATACAAGACGAAAATTTTATTCTCTCTCTCTCTCTCTCTCTCTCTCTCTCTCTCTCTCTGTCTCTCTTTCTCTCTCGTTAAAAAGAAACCTCATTCTTCAAAAGCAAACTTTTAATGAATAATTAAAAATACGAAATAAAACATTTTTAACAAAAATATATCGTCTTCAAAAATCTCAAAAACCCTAGAAAGTACGAAATAATTTTGATTCGATATTCCCGTGTATCCATAGTCTTATTCTTACATAGTCAAGAAGGGGACTTACTTTGCAATTATATTCCTTAACTACACACATTCATTCGTGCCTTATTTCTACCTATCTGGTTAATAGTATCCCTATAATTACACTGCCTCTCTCTCTAATTAACTTTATATCATTCTCATTACTTAAATGTAATCTCCTTTCACAATCTTCTTAATTTTCATCTAACCTTTACACTACCTACATCTTTTCCTTATTCGTCATGTCTAATTATACTTTCCTATTTCATTCGATTAATCGACCTCTTCACTGATCTCCTTGTTTCTTCTTTATTCTCTCCTTCCCTAATTTTTTTACACACCATGTACTCATAATTTCCCCTACTTTATCCCTTTTTTTTCCTCATATATAGCAACTATTGTGTCTTTTTCTCTCTGAGAAAATGCAGAGTAAAAATACACAATTTATTAACACTCTTTTATTACATTAGAAATTACTTCTTACTGATGTATTTCTCGCGTTTTATCGATTGCTTTATCCCTAGCTTCCTCAATTATCATGTTACGACATTTGCTTGGGGGCATAATCACCGATAGAAGATTAAATTTGAAGAAGACTCGGATATATGAAAAGAAACTTTGGATGCTATCTAGTATCGGTCACGATTATTATTGTGCATGAGCGAAGCGCATGCAGAAGAAAAAAAAGAAAATAGCAATATTTATGTTGTAGGTAGCAGTATACGTTTATTCGCCGCGGGCTACAATAAATTGTCGGGCGCGTGCACGCAAAAATGCAGTCGCAGTCGGTTATGTTTTTCCAAATTGCTCTCGTCCCGTGCTCATACGTGGTTCGTTTCGCTCAGTTAGGCTTTCACTTTTGATTTCGTTACTTAAATATCCTCGACGTTTGTGCCCGGAGTGCACCTTTGCGCACGCAAAAAGGAGAAAATGAAAAAAAAAAAAAACGAAATTGCTGTCACGGTCGGCCGTGCTTTTTCGGATCGATCCGGGATATTTTTGCGCCGCGTTTATCCACGCGAGATGCGTTCCGCGCAATTGAGAAATTTACGTTCGTAAATCGCTTTTCTTTTCCGTCGGCATATTGTTTAGCGCACGTAAAGATGTTTTACAATGAAGCCTAATCTCGTGCATTGTATAATGTAGTCGTCATTGACAATAACGACTCGCGGCTTCCATTTGCAGCAGGTGGCTTATCGATTCCTTCTGTGCGTGCGCGTGTTCAGAAGAGGGAACAAAAAAGCAATTAGTACTTGCCGTATCTGCCAGGCGAGTTATTTGTGACTCAATCAAATATTTTCGCTCGGTATCTGTTCCGACGTTCCGCCGATCTGCGATTCTTATAGCGACTCCATCTTCAAATAATTAAACATTTTCGTATGTAATATATGCGCAAGGTGAATGCGCACCTGTGCATACAAAAGAATGGCATATCTGATAACGTATCTTCTCTCTTTCCTCTATTACGTTTCCTTCGCGTTTGGCTCGTTGATGGCAATCAGGAATATTAATTTTCGCAATTAGTGCTCGTAATACGTTTATCGGCGATTTTAACACTTGTTATTTGAACAGAAGGTAATGATGGCCGCCCGCTAATTACTCGCATTATAACGAACGAAGTGGCTCAAGGTCACTCAATTTATCTTCTTTCCATGTTTCTCGTTTTTTTCCTTTTGCTGCTCATTCGTTTGCTCATGACAACGGATAAACGTCCGATTACACCGCGACGGCTTCGAAGCTCTTCGAGAAACTCCAATATGGAGGGTTGGTTGAATTACGTCTCTCTCTCTCTCTCTCTCTCTCTCTCTCTCTCTCTCTCTCTCTCTCTCTCTCTCTCGCGAAGATAGAGGAGAGCGATAGTTCGCCATTTGCGTGCGTCTCGCGAATCGGCCTCGTTAATTCTTTTCTCTTATCTCGTGATACGCGAGATCCACGCGGGAGGAGGACCACCCCGCCGTCGCCGAGAGGCCCGTGCGGACGAACAAAGTTGTCGGGCGAATTTACGAGTATCATCACTCCGCACTGAGGCGGCGGCGGCGCGATATTCGCATGATTGGCATTATGCGACGCACGTATCGTCGGCGTCGAGCGGGCGACCGCAATGTGTCTCGCTTTGCGACGGATAAGGCCGTCGCGCGCGCGCGCGCGCGCCTCCTTCTTGATTAAGCTTTATCTCGTCCACCCACGACGGCACGGATATTAAGACGAACAGGCGCGGAACTGCGAGATCCACTGTAGCGATCCGGCCGCGCGCGTTCACTCGGACTTGCGCGCGCGAGAGAGCGAGAGAAAGGGAAGAGGATCCGAGCACACGTATTCGCGCGGGTGCGAATTTTTCGAGAGGCCTTCTATTTTTCCTTCAGAAATTTATTTTTCTCTCATATTTATCCGCGATTCGTTTCGCAAATTGAAGAGTTTATTCCCGGATCGTGTTCTCGAGATAAGAAATGAGATAAAATCGCTTCAAAATATCCTCGTTGTTTGGAAGTTCATTTCGCGGCGGTTTTCGACGCAAGCTCTCTTAACAGTAAATCAGTAAAAGTGTTTCCGATTGAATGGATTGATTGGCAACAGGAGCACTTCGATAATACGTCAATGTTCAGTAATTTTCCGTGGAGATAGTCCCACTTTGCTGTTCCGTCTTGTCCCGAGTCGAAATTCCGACTCTACTTTGGGTCTCAATATTCCATTCAACGCCTATTTTGATACTCTCTGCAGCTTATATCTATCTCTTTGGATTTTATTTAACTTACTAACTTTAACTTACTATGAGAGTTCATCTTTGGAACCTACAAATGGCACTTTGTGCGTCTTCTGCTATTTAGAGGTGCTAAATAGAATTTCAGTATCGATGTGCATTATACATACACTGATCCTTCATAAGATGCAGATGTTAGAAAGTTTAGGTACAAAATGGGTTAAAATTTCGAGATATCTCACTGATTTCGATCAGTGCAAGTGAGATTTTGCTGCAAAATCTGCAATACACAAATTCGTTGTACACTGTGCCAAATCCGAATGCGTTTATAACGATGGAATTAACGGCCCCCATGTGATTTACGTGCAATGACATCATCTGTGTTTGCAGATTGCACAAATAATAGGAACAGTCATTACCATTGACTGATTCTTTCTTTCGGCGAGATTCTGCTGATTACGGTGTTATACTCACAACTGATTCACCAGTTATAAGTGTAGCACATTTCAGCGAAGAGTACGCTGATTGTACTCGGGAGAGTGCGGTTCGGTAATTAATTGTGCCACGAGCGAGCCTCAAGGCGAGCCCGATCGACTTGACGGGACGAGGAGCGCAGAAGTTCACCGTGTCCGTGGATTCTTTCGGTTCCGTGATCACTTCTTGGTCTCTCCCGCGATCATCCCTTGGTCCCGCGTTCTCGCAGTTGGCCGTGACAAACTTTTCCGCGCGAGAAGCGAGAAGTTTACCCTCGTCTCGCAATTTCCCGCTCGCGCGAGCAGATGACGCGGACGGAGCGCTATCGTCAAGATACGAGCGCTCGCCAGGAACGACTCCTCGAAGAAACACCCTCGCGTCTCTCGTGTTACCGTTATTATTGCCTCTGTTGTTTCGGAGACTATATCTCTGCGCCGCGCCGCGCCGCGCAGTCTAAAATTTAGCCAATCTTCAGGGGGGCAAAAGTATATCTCATCGTCTTTACCTCCTTTCTAAGAGCACAAAAGCGAAAGAAATCACCGAGGAGCTAAATTCTCCGGCGAGAACCGGCTGCGATATATTACAGCGAGCTTCCACTCGGCTCGATTTCTCCAGTTCGCCTTATTATTTGGAGATTGAATGAATCAAACCACTCGTGTAACGTAGTTTCTACATAAACTTTAGTTCGTCCAAATGTTTCAAGTTTCAATTTCGTTCTTTTGCGTTCTGTGTACACGCTTTGAGGAGGAAGCAGTAAGATCAACAAAATCGGTTAACCGTCTTTGAAAAAATATTGTATCTTTTGAACAAATCACGCGATAATAAGCTGCGTGATGACTGTTGCGTTATAGTTACTTACCAAATCGCAATCATTGAATCGATTGATAATTCAGCGGTTATACACTGAGAGAAAAAACTGGTAACTATAATAAACTGCATTTAGTTACAGAAATTCGTAGAATCCTTAGTAACTAATACTAAATATGATAATAATTACCAAATATTTAATAGATCGGGAGTATGACGTAATTGCATTCACAGTAATATAAATTAAATAATTTAGTAATAGTTACTTAATATTAAATATTTAATATGAAATATATTATAGTTATGAACAGATATTTGATAATTGTTATGAAATTCTTATATCCCATGTAATAAAAGATTCAATAGGTACGAGTTCTATTTTGTTACCAATATAAGTATGTTTTGATGCAGCACAACGAAAAATTCATTCATTTGCAGCTATTACATCGTTTCAATATCTATTATTACAGATGGTTGGTTGAACCTACCAAACATTTTGTAACTATTACAAAATCGCTTATTTTGCTCTATTCAATAAGTTAATATTCATTAACTATTCAATAACTATTCAATAACTGTTCAATAAGTTTTATTTACCAAATATATTCTGGAAGCAAATAAATTTTACTTCTGTCAAATAAATAATTTATTTTACAGAACTAAATTAATTAATAAGTATTGCCATAGCTTTGGCCCGCTATATTTACGTCTACCATTTAGTAATAGTAACCAAATTTTGATAATATTTACTAAATTCTTCTCTCGGTGTATAATTCGTTCAATCTTGACTAATTGTACGCTTGAACGAATTTTGTTCTTTCAAGCAAAGTCTCATTAACTCAAATACTTTTTCCTCAGTGCATTAATAGTCGTTACTTGAAAATTGTCTCGAGTGAGACAATTACACTCGGACTTTAATTTAGAGACAGATGTGATTTTTTGATGTGACAGATATGACAGCTGGAGCGCGATTATAAGTACATATATTGCATGATTCAAGTGCAAAACTCGAACCTAATTCGAAATTCATATCTGGTATGGTGGGTATCTCGCGCGTGGAGCAAGTTTCAAGTAACGGCCATTAATACGGACTTTAAACACTTGTATACTCGGCGCCGCGTTTACTCACGGGAAAAGCGCGACTGGATTATCGTGTTCGTTCGCGAAACGCCATTCACGAAACGCCATTCGTGAAACGCGCCGCGTCACCTTGTTCGCGACTTTTCGACTTTTTGCGAGAGGACGGGGGAAGGGGAGGCACGACCCTTCGCGAATCGAAGCGGAATAATATGTATAGAGGAAAGGAGAAGCGCGCGGCTGAACACAACGATAGCAATGCGAGCGCGGAAAAGCACCTTATAGCGCTTGTCGGTGTTACGTCAAATTCGCGTTTTCTACTCGGCCTTCCGCTTTCTTTCGGCGGGGAGGAGCACAGATGCGATTTCATCGTGCCGCGTCGTTCGGAATCTTTTGTTTCGCTTTTACATGCAAAGACTTTGGCCTGGGTTTCAGCCACGCCACGTTTCACCGGGCTATATTTTACCAGGCTCTCTCTCGTCAAGTTGTCCAATTAAGTTTTCTTGCAATTTGCGCCCTCCTTTAGCACGCAAATTCACTCGGGCAATTCAAAGACACTGCGATACGTTTCAAGCGATCGATAAATAATTCATAAACGATCGCGAGCTCGCCGAGACGATACGCGTTTGTCTGTCTGTCTGTCTCTCTTTCTCTCTCTCCTTCCCCCTCCCCGGGATCTCAACGACCCTTTGTTGCCCTGCGATTCGTTGTCGCCCGCAATTATATTTGTTTTTGTCAACAGGCACTCGACGCGCGGTGTTGCGATAGCACCAATTAAATATTGGACGCGAGCGGAAATCGGGATTTCGACGCTTCCCGCCCGTGTTTCTCGAGCAGAGAGAGAGAGAGAGGGAGAGGGAGAGGGAGAGAAATCACATCTTTCGCGGAGGAGAGGGTTTAACTGGGAATTCAACTCCTTTATAAAAGGGAGTTACGTCTGGCACATCCGAGCTGAAAAATTTGTCGAGGAATTTCTTAATCGAAAAGCTTAAACTCTGAAATTTCCTCCCTGTTGCTTCTTAGTCTTTTCTTTTCCTTCGCCGTTTTCTTTCTCTTGCGTGCAGAAAGTTTCAGTTTCCCGCGGTTGAAACGTTTCCACGAACGGCCGATGCGCTCGTGGAAAGAGGAGAGCGACGGGTTTAATCCGTTGTTTGAGCGAGGGAGCACGATTGATAAGGCGATTGATTGACGGCTATCCGAGAGAAAGAGAGAGGCAGAGAGGATAGTACACATGAGATAGCAACTTTCAATTGACTTAATTATCTCGGCTAATGAGACGAGCAGAGCGAAGCCGCGGCGATAAGTACTCGTACGTGCGCGACACTTGTCGAGAATTGTCCGAGAAGTACCACTTGTGTAAGCGTGGAATAATTCTCGAGTGATATTCGCAAGTTTTTTCTGAAAGCGAGCGAAGTAATTCGATATTATTCCAATTATTCACAGAAGCCGGGTAACGCGCGATAAAACAATTAAACATCCCGCATTTTCCGATATCCTTCTCTCTTAAAGTGAATAATGATCTTGAACTGATATCAGTTATAAATATAGCATTGGAACGGTTTCAGTGCCATACTTATAACTGCAAATCGGTGTATATTCTCTGCTTTCAATGATGTTTCACTGATTCACTTTAAGAGAGTTCCGGCAAAGCTCTCTGCGAGCTCCGTCGTGAAACATTCTGTGCGGGCTGTTATTCTAAAGTCGCTGTAAATCATTAGATTTTCGTTGCAGCTGTGCCGCTGATAAGCTCCGTTGTGCGCGGTATTATATGTCACTATGCGTGTTATCGGTCTCTTCATTTTCCAGCGTCTGTACCCGCTCCGATTACCGCCGTTCCGCGACGCGTATCTTCTATCTCTCCTGCTTCTCGTGCCGTTATCATCGCTTTATCATTGTCGCTTCGTGACGTGTCAAGGGTACGAGTTATCCTTCCCGAGCATCTAGGCGGATCACGAGAGTCTCAAGGCTGAACGAGACCGAAAGTTAGTCGCAGATTTCGATCGAACCGTGCAACTTCGCGTCCGCACGAGATTTAACGCTCTCGTGGAATTCCATTTCGTCACGGAGGTCTCTCTGAAGACGTGCGGGGCGAATCGCGGAGGGTCATAGAACGGACCGAGCGAGTAAGTTAAGATAAAATGCCTTGATATGCTCATTTTCTCGTCCCCTTCTTCCATCACGCTTGTGACATCCAGTGAGATCTTGGTTCGGTCGGGACAGCCTTAGAGAGAGAGAGAGAGAGAGAGAGAGAGAGAGAGAGAGAGAGAGAGAGAGAGAGAGAGAGAGAG
>NW_022639532.1:929424-932646 GCF_010583005.1 Odontomachus brunneus
GAGAGAGAGAGAGAGAGAGAGAGAGAGAGAGAGAGAGAGAGAGAGAGAGAGAGAGACCGGAGCGAGGATTCGCACGAACGTGCGTCTATTAGCGACGTCGAATTTCAAATTCGTCGATCCTTTCGGAACCGGCGAGGACCCGTCGGGAAGCCTGATGAAAGTCAATCCGGGGAAAAGCTTCGTTCCGCCGAGGAATTGATTCTTCTCGGCCGGTTGATCCCTGAAAGGTCATCTTTTTCTTTCCCTTACGCTTACTCACCGTTGAATTCTAGTGAGAAAAAAAAATGCGATTCACTGCTAACAGCGCGAACGTGATAAGCGGTGGAATTAATTAGTAGATCTGTTAATTAAGCTGACTTACTCAGTAGTATACTCAATTGTACGAAGTAAGCTATCCAACGGTAGATTCTAAAATATTTCCACTGCTTTTTATATTAGAGGAAAATGTGCAGGGAATAAAATTATGCGGTTGGAAGGGTTAGCTGAGCACAATATTTATCCCTTCCAACCACACAATTTATTTCTCACATATTTCATATGTGGAGCAAGTTGATATTTTAAAACGTAACGTTAGGTGAGTATACACGTATATGTAAACGGAAAGAATATTATAGAATATTTTTCCATATAAATCCCTCCCAATGTTTCTAGTATAGTAGAGAGAGAAAAAGTATTTAGAAAAGAGTAAATATTTATTTGGTACGTATTAATGATATATTTATTTATACTAACAGAAAATATTTTTCAAATAAGGGAATACACATTTTCCTCAAACCTTAGTTTGCGTGAAAATAATTGTTTATTCTTTTCCAATAGAGGAGAATTCAGATTTAATTATATATGACAGTAGCATTCATCGCGCGAATATATATTTATTATTTCTTACATTTTTTTTTCTTTCATTGCACACATGAAATAGAAGGATAGTCAATAATTGCGAAATTTCGATCTGTTACAAAATTCTGTGGTAATTTTTGCCAAAATATTCTCGCCGCATAAAGTTAGCCGCGCGTCGCTTGCGGCACATCTATATCAATGCGACAATAATATACACTCCGATGTAAAGTCATCGTTAGCTCAAGGTATACAGCCGTTCAAATGTACGTAGAGCTAAGCAAATAAATGCGATCGCGCGGTGCGTCTCTTTAAGAATCAACAGATAAAATGGAAATTATTAGAGCGGCGAAAGATCGATAAATCGTGCTTATTTTTCGCGCAACGCGGGCGGGCAGGTGTGAGGGGGAGAGGGAAAGGTGGAAAAGCAGGACGAAACGTCAGTCGAGAGTCGACGTTAATGTTTACGTTATTAATATTTGCATGATAATTGGCTCGCTCGCACTGGCGCGCATTACACCGTTGTGTGTATTGCCAAACACACGAGCAATAGCACGGCTTGTCCCTATTTGTTTACTAAAGCGTCTGTTTTAATTGCGCGAATTCGTGAAACGCGCGCTATTTCGAGGCGAAACAATGCGCGCGCGGCCATTTAATCGCGACCGCTAATTGCACGACGAAAATAGTACGTTACTTTCTTGCCGTACGGGTAGACTGTCCTAACGTTCCTCGGCCGAATACTGTAAATTTGCAGTTAAAACATGCCGCCGTATAATAGTGCACGACTCCATTCAAGGCGAGAGACATTTACCGCGGAGATATATCCCGAGAGAGAGAGAGAGAGAGAGAGAGAGAGAGAACGAAAGAGAGATAGAGAAAAAAAAATATCTAAGGAATAGAAAAATATTTACTCGACGGGCAATAACGAATTTACTCATACTAATTCACGTATTTTTACACCGAGAAAAAAGGATGTTTTTCAAATGAGAAAATATATTTCCCTAAAGCGCGCCGTTGTTTTTCACGAAAGCAATTGTTTATTCTATTTACCCTTCATTTGGTAGACCCGGAAAAATTGAGGGGAAACAATTTTTGAACGTTTCAAATGAAGCGGATGATGTTTTCTGAATATGCAGTTATATCGTTGCCGGAATATCATTCCCAACGATTTTTGTCATTTAATGGCAAAAATCAAACTGCTACCGAAATGCTGACCAATAGAACAGATAACCAGATGTTGCTCCAGAGCAACAGTGCTGAATAAATGCTTCTTGCGTCTATTGTTGTTATATGTAAATTATGAGAAATCGATGTTACTTGGAACAAACACAAATGTCAAATAAAGGGTTAAATAAAAGAATTTACATCGAAGTAAATATGTTTGTCGCACTGAAAGGAAAAGTACCTGAGAAATATTAAATATTTCTTCGGTTGATACTAATAATATATTCACTCATACTGATATTTTTTAAACTGAAAATATTTTTCAAATGAGACGACATACGTTTTTTTCCTAAAATCGTCGCCTCGCATTAAAGCAATTGTTTATTTTATTTAAATGGTGAAAATTTAGATTTTATATGTTATCGGTACCTTCAACGAATGAATATGTTTATATTTTTAAAATATTTTTTCTTTTATGCAGTGCGCACGCGGAGGAAATATCGTAGGAAAAATCACGTTGAAATTATATATTTTTTTGCAATGTTTTCAGTAAAGCTGGACTATACAGAAATTGTAATGTAATTAAATTTAAATTTAAATAATTACTGTGTAAATAGTAAATTTAACTATCTACGTGATATAGGATACGAAAAAGCACTCAAAGTATTTACAATAATTTTGTAGCAAAAAGTCAAACGTGTATAGCATTTTTTCAAACGAATATATGGTAATTTCACTCATGATTCTGCATTTTATCCAAGATTTAATTTTCGCTACAATATTTGCTCTATGTGTTTATTTGGGAGACGATGTCTCACCTTTGAGACGCAAATCTCCGGGGAACCGCGAAAGTGTGACGGGCGGCGATGAAGATTAATGACAGAGAGGCAATCCGACCTGACGAAAGCAGCATCCGTGATAATAATAACCGGCCGATAAAACGATCGAACGTCAAATGAACGAACGGGAGCGTGACGTGAGAAAGGCGCTACTCGTTTTTTATGACCGTGCGTAATTTCTCTGCGGGACACGCGATCTGTTTATAGCGAGGTGAGTATTATTATGAGAGGTGCCTCGCATAATAATAGTAACAATGGTGATAAAAGAAGAGATTGCTTCGACTATACAAAAGTCTCTTTCCAAATTTGATACCATCAGAGAGAGACAGAGAGAAAGAGAGAGAGAGAGAGAGAGAGAGAGAGAGAGAGAGAGAGAGAGAGAGAG
>NW_022639532.1:934738-941980 GCF_010583005.1 Odontomachus brunneus
GTGTGTGTGTGTATATATATATATATATATATATATATATATAACGCGAAAGGTAAATAAAGATTGATATTTCAGACGAAGAGTTGATCGCTCTCTTGGACAGCCTGTGATGTAAAACGAACAAGTTCGGTGATTGTTTAATGCCGAATTCAAGCCGTGAGTTGGCTCGCGAGTCGACTGGCGCGTAAAATCGGAAAAGAAAAGAGATTACCCCCCGTGTTTATGTTTACGGAGGACAATGGGATTTCTCGTGAAGTCGCGTTGCCTTCGTCGGCTGATCTCGCGAATTTACGAGTCACGTCTCGGTTCGAGAAAACGAATACCCGTGCGCGCTTAATCGCACGTTTTACGGCCGCTGCATTCTACGGGATGGACAATTAAACGCGCCGATGCAATTAACCGACGCGCAGGACGAAGAGAAGGATCAGTCATTTGCATAAGAAACCGGAGCAGAACTCCGCTCGCACCCGCCCGTATCAGCTTTTCCGTCTTCACGGCGTTTTCCTGTTTATTTATTTACTTTTATTATTATTTTATCATTATTTTTTTTTCTGGTTACAAGAGACCAGAAAACAACGAGCAGAGTTTTTCACGGTGACACGGTGCGTTGCGTGAGCGGAATATTATTAGTGGAATTTATACGGGGGATTGCGTGTGAGTTGTCTTTCTCCTCGCGAGAGAGACGTCTAAAAATCTTAGATGGAAAAGCGACGTCTCTCGCACGACGACGCGATACTGGCCCCCGGCAATACAAAGCGATTACGAAGTATTATGATACGCTCGGTATTATGTAGATGAGACTGAAACGAGACACGAGGTAGATGGAGCTTAGGATAAGCTTAGAGTAGCTTGTTGCTGGAATTTGTTGTCCAAGTCTAAAGCACTTCGCGAGAGTGAGAGTTGTACGAGCTATCTCTAACTCATAAGGACGCCTTTGATAAATAAGAAGTGACGATAACGTAAATGACAATATACATAAAGATTGAACGATCATAGCGACGATAAAGATCAGCGGTAGAATTCGGCCTTAGAGTGGAGCTCAATTATAAATAATGTCGAGAGCTTACTTTTCAAAAATACCGTTTCTTTCACGAGAGAGAAATACTATTCCTCATTTCTTTCGTCGTGCTTCATCGTTCTTCTTGTCGTTAATTTTTCCTCATATTTTAATTAAATTATTTTCGGTTTATTAAGATCGTAAGGTTTAATTAAACTTTAATTAAATTTGTATTTTTCAACGCTGGCAGATTTAAATTTAATTAAATTTGACGAGAACTATTTCCTGTGCCGGACTATTTCTAATCGCGACGAGATAGTGCGCTCTGTGGAGGGATTTTTATCGCGATTTGTCGCGCTCTCTTATCAGCGCGACCAACGCGTTGTTTAACGACACGTTGATGGATGTCGCAACATGGCGGCCGGAATTAAACACTTTCCCGTGATGGATGCTCGTTTACTGGTTACTCGGATCGACGATGATTAATCGGAATTACAGGAATTAATACGCGGCCTGCCATTACAGTCCGTAGAAAAAAATTCATCTCTACGTATAAGTGTGTAAACAACTCGCAGCGATAATCTGACGCTGTTTCATATCTTCATATTACGTTGCGCGTGTATCATGCGAGAAGAAATGTTTGTATTGGAGATTATGATAAAGAATGTATATAGAGAGTTCTTGATGCGGCTTTATCGTTTACACGTGATCAGTGAGAGTAGTGAAATCCCTGCGACAAATTGCGTTTCGTGAAACTTTTCATAACTCTCTAATTAAAAAAAAAAAGACAGAAACAGATTTTGTGAGAGATGGTTTGCAACATGCGTTACATCATATAACTATCGGCCCTTCATACGAGTGTGCTCTTGTTTTGCAGATGACTAATACGCGTGCGTGCAACTAACCGGTTTGAATTAACTCCGAATTAACAGCATGTAACGACGCGACGGCTGGACCAATCATGGGGGAGGAATCGTCGAGAGCCGTTGGTGAGTCCTTCCTTCAATAATTCAGTTTAGTAATAAATATTAATATGAAATTTATTGTGTTACGATATTACAATTAATAAGTGTGTAACACGTCAGTTTAATTGATCAATTGACGTTGTGTATGTTTTGCAACATATATGACTCTTAAATAATATAGTTGGTGCTATATTTTTCATTTAAATTTAGCAGTAAAGCCGCACAACCGAGGATCATTTAAACCGACGCATTTTGTTTTCTTTATTTGCAATTAATTTTTTCTCTTTACTTTAGTTTACTTTACTTTACTTTAGTTTTAAGTGTTGCTCCGAGAGATTCCGATTTATTTCTGACTCGTTCTTTTCATATCTCACGATTTCTTATTTTAATTCTGTGCTTTCCCCTCGCCTTAGCTCTACTACCCAAATAGACGGATGTACGTAAATTTATAGCTTATCGAAATTTATTTTAACTTTCTCATTACGACCTCCGTCGATTTGGGGTTCGATTCTTTTCAACGAAAACGTCAAGAATAAAAGGTAGATCGTCAATTCAATGTGTCTTTCAGACATTCTGCGGACACTCGGCGTTGATCGTTTTCGCATTTATCTTGTATCTACTCAATTACAGGTCGGTTAATTTAATTGATGCTTTGTCTCTTCTTGGAAATAGAATTACCAGGAAGGGACGATGTAGAATTTGGCCAATCGGTTAAAGTAAAGTTAAAGTTGATCAGCGTCAGAGAAAACGATGGCTCTAATTTCTTATTTAACGACAGTGACGCGAAATCGTCTAGTTAGCGCTGTTGAACTTGTTATTCGAGAGAGAATTCGAGAGAGAGAGAGAGAGAGAGAGAGAGAGAGAGAGAGAGAGAGAGAAATATGATAACCGAGATATTCCTCATATTACATTATTGTAAAATTAACGATTTGACATTTACGAGTAAATTGGTGCGACTTAGAGGTGCGAAATTGAATATATTTTGAGTGTTTCTCTCCCGCGAGAACCGGGCGTTCCTTTAACTGCAGCTTCGTATTTTAACACGTTAAGGTACTCGGCGTTTCTTCGTATTATTTTTGCGCTCGTAAAAACGGTGCTCTCGTCTTCAGTATGGAGTGTACACCGTGAGATAATTTCGCATCTCTACGGACGGACTTTGAGAAAGGACAAGCCCGAGATCCGCAGTCGGAAAAAGAAAAAAAAGGAGAAGAAAAAGTGGGAGAGAGAGTGGAAAAAAGGAGGAGGAAAATAACAAGGCGGTAGTGACGCGCCGTTGAGAGGTTCTGCCAAGGAAGTCCTTAAGGCGAGATCCTTCTCTCCTCTCGCGCCTCTCGTAATTAAAAGGAAAACGCTGCCGAAGTTTCGCGGTTCTTTCGCGGAAACCTCTGTTCTCCTTTCCGCTCCTTTTTTCATGCTCGTATACACGCGCGTGCAAAAGTGATAATTGCGGAATCGCGCGAAATATCCGTGGTTATCGTTGTAATTGCTTTCGCGGCGTTCAACGAAGTTGCAGTTGCAATGATACGATAATAGGAGATAAGGGGAGAATACAAGAAGAACAAAGAAAGAAGAAGAACAACGGGACAAGGTCGGCGATGCAATGACGATGCAATGATAGTACGGCGTTCCGCACCCAAGTTTCACGGTTCTTAGAAACCTTTGTTTTTCTCTCCGCTCTTTTTTTCACGCTCGTATACACGCACGTGCAAAAGTGATAATTGCGAGACAAGAATCTGATATTGCACGAAATATCCGTGGTTATCGTTGCAATCGTCTTCGCGACGTTCAACGAAGTTGCAGTCGCAGTGATACGATAGAGGAGGAGATAGGGGGAGGGAAGAATAAGAAAAAAAAAGACGCGGGGCAAGGTCGGCGGCGCAACGACGATGCAACGGAGATGCAACGACGATGCAACGACGACGGTGCGGCGTTCCGCGCCGGTGAAATCGTTTTCGCGAACGCCTTCGAGAGCTCGACGAGACGCGCAACGCAGCGGCGTCGAGGCGAAGACTAGAGATGCATGCATGCATGCATGCACGCAGTCCGTGCGGATAATGCGTTGTTATGCGAGAGCACGTGTGCATCGTGCGGATTATGCAAGAGGCTTGCCTCGCGTCGAGTCGCCTCTTAAGATGCAGTACCTTAGTCGGTCGCGACGCAATCGATTACTATCGAGGAGTCATCGGAGACCGCGTGATCCTGTCGCGCAATTAACCAAACCGCCACGCGTTTCCGTGATGGAACGATCGAGCGAGAAGGAAACACGCATTTTGTCCGATTTCAATTAAGAGGGATCACAGGATCCTGACAGCAGCAAAAATTAAGTAGAATTTGGGAAATTGTAAAGCACTGTGAATTAATAGAAATGTGAATTTTGTGTTTTCTACGTCTATTAAGTACGTTTAACGTAATGTCTTGGTGTGACAAAAATTAGATTTTATAGCAAATTTTAAGTATATCTATTTTAATCCCGTTCTGCAGAAGAATGATGTTTTAACGGTAGACGTTCTAGCCTCACAACAGGAGAGTGATCTGAAATCTGTACCAACTGTACATTTTTTTATTTATTAGAATTGTAGTTGTCAGTTTACGGAGGTTTCTCGCAAATCTCGGAACCATTATTTATTTATTTTTTTACAAGTTCGAATTTGTCAGTGAAAAGATTAAATTTGATTTTTTACTTCTATTTTGCGAAATGCTGTTTCTTTTTTTTAAATTCGTTTCGTGAACCAATTATTATAATTCTAATGAATAAAAAAATATTTTGATACTGATTTAAGATCATTCTTATCGGGGCCAGGATGGTTATCGTTGAAGCATGATTCTTTTGCAAAACAGAATTGAATTGGACGTTACTATTTACTATAAAATCTAGTTTTTTTATACCAAAATATTGTCGAATATATTTAATAGAATATACATACAAAAAATTCATGTTTCTATTAATTTACAACGTTTTACAACTTTCCAAATTTTATCTAATTTCTATCGCTGTCAAGATTTTGTAATCCCTCAACTTGGATACATAATTTTTTCGCGGATATTAATTTATTCCATTCGACGCGCGCTCCATTTTCTGTGAAAAAAAAGAAAAAGGATATCTCACAAAGGATATCCCGCGAGAATCGCATCCTTAACGCATGCCAGGGCAAAGGATAAAAAGGGCTCCGGATTTATCTTTGATTCCGCGTCAACGGAACGGCAGAAGGATGTGAGAATGCCGGGAGGGGAAGAGGGTGAAATAGAAGAAAGGGGAGAGTACATACTAATCCCATAAGATCGTCGGGGTTGTCTCATTGAAATGCCGGCGAGCAGAAAAACAGCATCTGAGTGAAATTCCGGGGGATGTTTCGGTGTCGTTTGATAGAAGCCGCTCTTCCTCTCTGCATCCCCTTGCCAATGTTTCTCGGGAAAAGAAACACAAAACGGAGAGTACATTCGACGAAAAGGAAGTGCAATTAATCTCTTCGTCGAGCAATTTTATGCAATTAGATATTTTCTCTCCGAAGTCCGTATAAAACATTCCCTTCTTCTATTTTTTTGCTAAATATTTAACTAGGAGACACTAGGAGATCGATATTTTGGTAGATAAGTAATTTCACATAAACGGATTTCTCCTTCTTCTTTCTTTAATTATGTAAATTTCTACAAATAAATAAATTAAAATACGTATATTGTCATAGATGGAGGAAATATCGTAAAAATGGCAACAAAATTTTTGTATCTTTGTTTTTACAGAATGATGACTAAAATTCTTGCATATTTGTTTAGAAATGTTATATATGTTTGATTTTTACTTCAAAATTTAATTATACTGATTAAAAACATTTTTCTTTTTCTTATTTTTTATAAAATTTAATTGTGTCACCAAATTGTAATCACTCGAATATCTCTTATATTGTGTATTAGGTATATAGATCGTCAAATTTTTACTATTTCTATAGTAATTTATATTGCGGCTCTAGTATAGTACAATTTTACAGGAAACGTTCTGAAATGAAAAATAATCTTAACGTGAATTCTCGCAAAATTTTCTCCGTGTGCGCAATTGAAAATTGATACTTTTCATGAAATAAAACAATTTACTTTATCATTTATTATATTACTCTCTCTTGACATAAAATGAAATAATTTTACGCCATAGGAGTCCCTTTCTCTCTCCGTGTCTGTCCATTTGTCCGCGACTCTCGATGTCTCGACGGGAATCTCGAAGCCTCGGGACATCGGCGCCTCCGCGGTCTTTCGTTTGCGGTGGAAAACGAGCGCCGGCGTTCGCGACTGCTAAATGTCGAACGTGGTTTCTCGGCTCTCGACTTGCCTCGAGACGCGCGCGAAAAGATCTCGTGCCGACAGGTTTCCGCGTCGAGGAAAGCGATAACTGGCCGAGCGAGTCAGGCGGTGAAGTGCGAGCAAAAGTGCAAGCGAATGCGAGCTGTGTTTGTCTTACCTCTCGTTGCTCTCGACTTCGTGACCGAGGGGGAAAAAAGGTGGAAAAGAACCGTACAGAAGAACTGGCGACGCGTTTCCGAAAAATTGCGACTCTCACTTTCACTAATGCCGTGGATTTTAAGCCCCTCGACGCTTTGATCGATTAGTCAAACTTGTTTGATATTTATCACAGAGAGGGACAGTCGTTTCGCTTATCAATAGAAACTGCAAGCACTTTCACACCGAGAAATTCCCAAGCGTTGCACTCTTAAGAATTTCTCTTAAAGAGGTATCACACGTTGTATTTCAGAAATAATGAAAGAATTTTTAACAGATTAGGTATTAATCTATGTTGCGCCTCTCACAAGCAATTTGACATTGACTCACGGTCTGAATCGAGAGTTATTTCAATTTCAAATGTAAGTCCAGCAAACATGATGATATCAAATGATTTTAAAGGCGTATTACCAGGTCTGTAAATATGAAACCGGAATTTGCCCATAGATGGCCCTAACTGCCAATGTAGTTACCGTCATACCGTGTCATTGGCGCCATTTCCTTGTTGACATCTCTGACAAAGATTTTCAACTCACAACAATACAAGTTTCATACAACAGCATAGTTTGTAATAGCGTTGAACATGTCGAATTTTGTGCCTGGAAACTACGATTTGCGGACAGCATTGATTTTCTTTTACCATTTGAAGAAAATTGCTGCAGAATCGCATCGAATGCTTGTCGAAGCTTACGGTGAGCATGCTCTTGGTAAATCACAGTGCTTTGAGTGGTTTAAAAAATTCAAAAGTGGCGATTTTGACGTGAGAAACGAAGAACGTGGAAGACCACCGAAAAA
>NW_022639532.1:942017-961935 GCF_010583005.1 Odontomachus brunneus
TTGAAGAATCAGATCGAATTGCAAGTATTATTGGATGAGGATGACACTCAAACGCAACAACAACTCGCGGATCAATTAAATGTGACACGAGAAGCCGTCTCCATACGTTTGAAAGCCATGGGAAAGATCCAGAAGATGGGAAAATGGGTTCCACATGAACTGAATGAAAGACAGCAGGAAAACCGAAAAACCACTTGCGAAATGCTGCTCGCCAGGTACAAAAGAAAGTCATTTCTCCATCGAATTGTGACTGGCGATGAAAAGTGGATATATTTTGAGAATCCTAAGCGTAAAAGATCATGGGTAACTCCAGGCGAACCATCGACATCGACTGCAAGGCCAAATCGCTATGGACGGAAGACAATGCTCTGTGTTTGGTGGGATCAGAAGGGTGTGATCTATTATGAGCTGCTAAAACCTGGCCAAACCGTTAATACTGAACGCTACCGACAACAAATGATCGATTTGAATCAAGCTTTGCGTGAAAAACGACCAGAATATAAAAAAAGGCAACACAAAGTGATTTTGCTTCATGATAATGCACCATCACACACAGCAAAACTGGTCAAGGAAACGATTGAGGCGTTTAGTTGGGAAATACTTTCGCATGCGGCTTACTCACCAGACTTGGCTCCGTCCGATTACTATTTATTTGCATCGATGGGACACGCACTTGCTAAGCAGCGCTTCACTTCTTACGAAAATGTATGAAAATGGCTCGATGACTGGTTTGCCTCAAAAGAGCAACAATTTTTTTGGCGTGGCATCCACAAATTGTCAGACAGGTGGGAAAAATGTATAGCTAGCGATGGGCAATACTTCGAATAAAATATTTTTTATCATTTTCATACAATAAACGTGTATTTTCTATACAAAAATTCCAGTTTCATATTTACATACCTGGTAAGTCACCGATAACGTCCTTCGCCGTCCTTTTGCTACTTGAAACTACTTTAAGCCGTGATACGGAAATATATGATGTTGTTATCTTTTGCAAACAAACAGATAATTAGAAAGAGTAACGAGTAAGAGTTTTTGTATACATGTATTTTTGAGTACTTTCAAAATGCATGTGTGTGAAATTTCATTGTGGTTTACCGATGAAAATCGGAAATAATATAAAATTGAGATTAACAACTCGAATTTTGCGCAGCGCGAGCCGCTGCGTATTCACTCGCCGCAGCCCCGGTAAGTGCATTCGGCGAAGGTTAAGGCGTTTTCACGACCGCCTCTGAACAACAAGGCGAGGATCTTTTGTTCGGCCGGCGGTCGAATGGCGTTAACGAGCCGGTCTTGCTCGCCGGCTCTAAATTGCAGTTTCCTTGCAATCTTCGCCCTCCGTTATCCCGGAAGATAACGCCTCTCGCATTCGTAGTCTCGTTGTTGCGCGAGTACAGATACAAATTCCGCCTTAATCCACCTCCTCCCCCCTCCCGCCCCGCCACTTTGTCCTAATTTTATTCGCGTGATAAGGGCGCGATATAATGAATTTCGGTGTAATTCTTTCTCGCGGTCAAGCAGATCTGCCATTTTACAATTCACTCTTTTCAGCAAACTTTAAGGGGATGCCAAAGTGGACGACGAACTCGAAAAATTTCGATAATGTAAAAACGATCGTCGTTGACACAATCACGCTATCCTATCGTATTTCTCACGTATATAGATCCTGTATACAGGATGTCCCAGATTTGTCTCCGCATCGTCTCATTTAAATACACTTAAATACATTAATATATAATGTAGTTTTAACGAAAGAAATTCGAGGTTTTATGTTCACATCGCCGTCATACGTCAAAAGGACAAGGCTGAGACACTGATGTTCTACTGAGATTTTCGGGAAGACATTTGTCCCAATGGTAATAAGCAAAGTGATAGCTGATGTATTCTAAATGTCGAGGAAGCTGTCTATTTAATTAAGATTATTATTAATGTCGAGGAGAACATATGGCAGCGAAGGGATTAAGCTTCTCATTACAAACGTACAGCAGTGTTCTTTAAAATTTTCTGAAGTGGAGCAAACACACGGAGTGCGCAGAACTTTTGCATCAAGAAAATATTTACGCTAATTGACAGCTCGAGATGTTAGTTTCGATATTTCTTATCGTTTCTGTCGCGTAGTGTGACAACACTCGAATTTATTTCTGCACGTACTTTTATTATGTAAAATCGTTTGCAATTCTGTATCATCAATAACGACGTAAATTTTGCAGAAAGACATCAATATTTCGTCAATAAAGTTTCCCAGTATGGCATCCCCTTAAGGCGATGCCGAAGTAGACCACGAACTCTAGAACTCTAAAAATGTCGATAACGTAGAAGCGATCGTCACTAACAAGATTATGCTATCCTTTTTTCTCGTGCATCTATTTTGTACATATAGATCTTATGTAAATGTGTGCTGCTTTGTTTTGCCACGCTAGCAAGAGACACAGGGTGTTTTTATTGCTTAACACATCTTGACACACACGTACACAAATCCAATTTATTGGTCACATATTATCTAAAATATCTTATAAGATAATATGCAACCAATAAACTGGTTTTGTGTAACACAGTGTACGCAATTGGAAAGCACCCATATATCAACACACATATATAGAAATTTTTCTGCAAGCTTTTCGTACACTTTCGAGCTTCTTCAAATTTAATTGTACACAGCAATGTTCTTGGAAATATTCATTATACTGAGAGAGAAAAAGAATATTAGTACATCCGCAACAAATGGTTTGTTAATATGGGACAGCAAGTGACTCTGCAGCGGAAATAAATGATTTGTTACTTTCAATTTGCTGCTCCAAGCAACAGTTCTGTAATGGAGAAATAACCAACCTAACCTAACCTAAATAGACGAGAACAAATTATGGTTTGGTATATCACACAAGGTATGTTTGTTAACATGACAAATGACGAGAAGTGATTTGCAACGAGTGACCGCTCGATCTGTTTCCCTAACGATCCTCAAATAGCATTAACGGATGGGACTGATGACAAACAGACAGAATATTACAGCTCCTTTCTCGTATAAGTAATCATTTCATGTTTACTATGTTTTTTTCTACGGATACAATCTCTCAGACGCTGCGAATGCTTTGAAACTCTTTAAAGTTTAAAGAAAAGCCGGCCCATATATGATGTTTCAAGGTATATAATGGATCGCGCTTTAGTAATGCAGTGCTTCTATTTACGTGCTTTTATTCTGATAACAGAGGGATTTTTCTTAGTGCAGAAAAAAACACACGCACAGAAAGCGAGAAAATATTTATAGCACACTGACACAGCTCGAGATGTCAATTCAATAATTTACTATCGTTTTCGTTGTCACGTTATCGAGCAGTGTTCATTATTGCGCGTATTATGTAGAAGCGTCCCTAATTCTGTGCAACCAGAATACGGCGTAAACTTCGCCGAAAGGTCAGTATCTTGTCAGTGAAGTTTTGATATCTCTCCTCGACACAGTCTCGACAGTTTACTTCTCGATCACTTTGTTAATTTAACTGTTTGCGGATCTTCGTGTCGGTGTCTTGGATTTGGATATTTCACGGCGGCGTATCCGCCAAGTGTCATTTCGCTTTCATATATTCGTTGATCGTTATCCTTCGTCACGGAGACACCGCCAAGGGATAAAACACGCATACGTGCGCGGCTACATTGAACATAAATACATATAATATATGAATAGTTTTATCAGCGGGATCCTCCTGCCTTCTCGTTTTTCCTCATACGACGTCGACGTTTCATTTTCTTTTTTACGATTTTTTGCCGACAATCTGCCTCTCTTTTACTGCTGCGTAAAATAGCGCGTGCCGCTGGCAGGCTCGTTATGCCCGCTGAAAATTGCGCTCTCCGAGGTTACCGTTTTTTCTCCCCTCCCCCCTTTTTCTCTCTCTCTCTTTTTCCCCTTTTTCTCCTTCTTTTTTTTTTTTCTTTGCCTACGTCGTCGTATATACGAAACAAATTCCGCGTGAGATTCAATAAGCGCGAAAGAGCCGGGTTAAAGAGAGAACGGCGAGGAGAGAGAAGGTCGGGGAGAATTTCGCGGAGTCGCAATTCTCCGCGTAATCGAATTCCCCTTAAAAATCGCGCCGGCGGAAAGGAGCGTTTCAGTGCCTCTGTTTTTTTGCGGGATTTGTTTCCGCTTTTAGGAACACGCCCATCTCGCCGATGACATTTGCATTTGTCGCTCGCGATTTCACGAGCGTGCTATCGCACGCGACACCGGAAGTTTTCGACTCATCTCGCCCGGAGAATGTGCGTGCGAACAGCGCGAGGAGACCCGGAATACGCCAAAGTTCGAACAATCGAGGCGTCACTCGCGGCCAAATGGAGCGAAAGGTCGTGCGCGATCGCCGACTCCGAGATTAAACTCCTTTTATTTAACAACGACTGAACGAAGCCCGTCCGTTTGTCCATCGCACATATCTTATTCATGATTTTATATTTGCATAGCGTAGAAATGCATCCTCCCGCCGCTCTTCCTTCGATTTTCGTCCGCTCGCGACCGAAATATCGTTTTCAGCGGTCGATTTTTGCGGCGGGCTACATCATTTATCGGGCCGGCGAAATCGGTCTTTCGCTTTTGCGTCCACGATTTTTCGACGATCTTCGGCGCAGGGCGAGGGAACGCCCCTCAGGAATCTGAGGATTCTATCGACTCGAGCAACTGGCGCGCTTCTAAATTCGTCGGGAACGTCTCTCTCCGGCAAACTTGACGTCCGCGACCTTTGGCGCTCGCTAAAATTACGATCTCCCTTTGTCGACTCGCCGTCGTCCGAGTGAAGCGTGAAGAAGATGACGGTCTCGCGGGCCTCCTGTTTAGCGGAGCATGCTAAACTGACACTCCGCGAAATCCGACATTCCGGGTGTAACGAGAGCCTATCCGGGGCTGGTATCGATGGCTCCTGCAGGACCCACCGGCGGCATACCGATAAAAGGATTCGCGCGTAGGAGCGCGACATTACGGGCTCCTTATCGCTCGCTCGCTCGCTCCCTCGCACCGGGTCAAGGTGCGCTCTTTAAGGGGGTGGTAGGTCGGAAGCAGGTCGGAGGGAGGATCGGAGGGGAGTGAATGCAAGGGGGTGGATATCAAGTGTGAAATAGAGTGACGGTAATGGGGTGCTTCGTGTTGCGAGAGTGGCCATTACAGTTATCGCGAGAGTCGTGTCATAAAGGCGACGGGAACGACGGTAGGAGGCTTTTATATATAGATATATAGATATATCTGCACGTGAGAGAGTGTGTTTTATATATTATGTACACAGAGCACAAATGGCACCGTATCGAAGCGAAGCTGCATAATTCAGTGTTCCTATATCGGTCCATTTTGCTTCTGCGAGTAGGAAAACCGAGATCACGCGCGCGCGCGCATATTTGCTATTGCTACTGTGTGTTTACGTGTGTGTGTGTGTGTGTGTGTGTGTGTGTGTGTGTGTGTGTGTGTGAGACTTCTTTTTCTCTCTTTTCTCTGAAATATATATTGCCAGGATAATGTAAATCGCTTCGATAGGAAAGCGAAGTAATGCACGCAGATTGGCCTCATGTCGTGTAACTGGGTTATTAGAATTTTTTAATGATACACAATATCGATTTGTTGCTTGACGATTATTCCAAAAAGCGGGACAGTGCGTCTAGAGGATTTTACAATGAAAGTTTTACATCATATCGAATCTCTTAACTGAGAGAGGAGTCGATCGCATATTATGCAGTCATCTCTTGTCCTCTCATTTTTTTATATTTTTCCTTATATTTTAGATACTGAAATGTGCTGTTAAAAAGTTTCATATATTTCTGGCGAAACTTACTATGTTTCTCAGCAAGACAGATCTTACTGATAGTCTATTCCTGCATTATTAGAATGCGATTAGTTACACACTTTGAGGCTCCGTCGTGTGGACTACTTAATCGGTAAAAAAGGAAAATTTAAAAATCTATCATAATTTTGTGAGTTGAATCATTCTCTCGCATAACTATGCTATGATTTAATATCTAATACTATAGTATAATACTTAATATTATAGTACACACAAGTATTAGTATTTGTTCAAAGGAATTATTACTCCAGATCGTAGTGTAGAAGAAGAAGAAGTATTAATCATATACAATTATTATAACGTTAAAGCCATTATGTCGATTTGTGGACTGAAGTGAATGAAAAATACGTGGACAAGTATATTTTGTTTGAAAAGAGGCTTTACGTTTTCCGAAGATGCTCCTATCGAAACTCGCCTGGGAAGCGAGCTCTCCTTGGTATTCCTAGCCGCAATTCCGTAACATAATTGCTAATTAATTAGCAGGCGGCCGCTAATGAGAGGCAGCGAGGTTCGATGGGTCATTTCGGAAATGCGATCGTGCGGAGCCTCGGCCGCGCAACAGAAAGAAACATCAAATGGGAAACACATCTCCGCAGCACGCGCTCACGCACATCTGCACATTCGCGTGCACAAGCGCGCACACACACGTGTACAGTCTTTATTATCGGCGGCGGGACGCGCGGAATTTCAATGAACGTCTTGAATTTCCCGTGGATGCGACATGCAGCCGCGCCATCGACTTACAACGAGCGTGCCCGCCTTTTCTTGCGTTACACGATGTGAGTGCCCATTCGGATCGGCGATTCCGATCGCGATCTCGGATCTCACGGTCAGCATAACTTCCAGATGGAGTCACTTCCGGGATACCGACGATACCACCACCTTCATTTCGCCCGAAATGGTGAACCGTGCGATTTGTTTCCTTATGTAAAGAGCCGATTCCTCCAGACGCGCGCTGCTGTCTCGCGTGCATGCGCGCGCGCGCGCGCGTGATCACGCTACGTTTACATAAGTAACTGCAGAACGCCGCTCATCTTGTTCAAACGCATCCTTAATTTCTTTCATAACGAGCGCGCGCACATGGTGGGATACCGTCGCTCTGCACTCTCAATGTTTGTCTCTTTTCCTACCTTTTTTTCCATCGAAGCATCGTCCTCCCGTCGGTCGTATCGCCGATTACGGAATACCGCGTGTGTGTTCTAACGTAAAAATACACATTTATTACGCCGCAGTTGCATCACGCCGCGCGCACACTTATCCGATTTCACACGCTATAACGTGATTTCACACGCTATAACGCGATATAAATGTCAAAGTAAATGCATGTATGGTGTGTGTGTGTGTGTGTGTGTGTGTGTGGTGTATGCGCGTGCGTTACGGTAACGGTATATAACACGGTGAAAAAACGCGGCGGACGGCACCGTATAAAAATAACACTGGCTCTCGTTATCGACTTGAATTACTCGCGAAACAGTCGGCGGTGCACCGCGATGCGGCGCATTAACTCGTAACGCGACGCTATGCGTCCGATTAAATCGGAAGAAAAGCGTCACCGTTGTGTCGCGCAGCTTTACTGCATCGAACGTAGAGATTTGTGTGACTACATATCTGTATCATATGCTATGCGATTTCACGATTTTTGCGAGTTATTCGCGATTCAGAGAGAAAGACGCACCAATATGCAGCATGTCCGACGATACACGCATAAGATTCTCATGTATATGTAGATTAAACCAAAGTGCAATACAACTGTATTCAGGAGACATTATCTGCTTCGCTTAAATCACACAAATAATCTTTTTCCTTAAATTTTTCTACCAAGTGAAGGGTTAAAGAAGATAGGTAAATGATCATACGCGATCGCTCGCCAATGTTCCTCAATTAAAAACTAAAAATCCGTTACTTGCAAAATGTTCAGTTTGATCTAATGTGCACAGAAACGGCAGACGTCGCTGTCACAGCTCGTCTGCAGTGTCGCGTGTAATCCCATTCATCGATCTTCATTGATCAATAACTCGAGATTTTACGCGACTGTTTGCAAAATAGTGCAAGAATTTATCGTTCAGTTCGACTTAATTTATACATGTAGACGAGGAATTCACGTCATGTGTCTCAGTATTATCTGAGAAATATTATCAACACACGCGCGCAGATTCCGCGACGGGGATCTCGAGTGGATCTTGCGTAAACAGATTTAATTTTAGGATCGTTGCATCAGCCCCTCTCCGCTCTCCACTTGACGGTGACACAATAACAATACAATTCCACGCGACGCAATGTATACTCAAGGCACTATTTTTTTTTCTGTGTTTCAGACGACGTAAGTCGTCGGGCCGAGTCGCACGAGGTCTGACCGGACGCTTGACCAACGGATGAACGGGGGCCGGTAAGTTCCTTCCACTGCATTTTCCGCGCGAGTGTCCGACGGCGAGAAGCGAGAGTGCATTGCCAGTGTATCGAGCGACCCGTCCGTGAACACGTTCGCCCAAGACGCTAACTTGTGGGCGTCGAGACGCCGTATTGTCTGCCGCAATCCCGAGCTCTGGCTGACGGGAGATGTTCCGAAAGTGCAAGCCACGGCAACGCGAAGAAAGCGATTTCCGGCCGCCCGATATTCACAGATAGCGCGCACGATCGCGGCGGAGGATCGACATCTAAATCGAAATCGAGACGCGAAGAATCTAGGCCCAAAGGCGAGGATAGTGATGAAGAAGAGCCGTGCGATCTTGAGCGATGGTCAATAGACGGATCCCCCATCGAGTTATCCAACGGGCTGGATGATCGTTCAAGAGCTGTTGTCAGATCCAGGAAAGCGGAATTCTTCCTCAAGAAGGTGCTGAGGGAGAATGTTGACGAGAGGTGCGACAAGTTGCTGAGAGGCTTCAGTCATTCGCCGAAAAGTGCCCACAGTCCAAGCTCAAGCTCCGTACCTTATAGCCCGAAGTCTAGGAGAAGGTATATTGAAGGTAGTCCTTTGCTACTGAAGAAAGCTATTCGAGAAAGCGCGTTATTAGGCTGTGAGAGCGATCAGCAGAGCTCGATAGTAGTAGCAGAAGAAGAAGAAGAAGAAGAAGAAGAAGAAGAGGAAGGTATCGGGAGAAATCTAAGGGAAGATATTCAACGGAGTTCTTCGACACCAGAGAGAAGTAACGGAGAAAGCACGTTAGTCCAAAGAAGCTCGGTGCCAGTACAGAAAAGTAATCGACCAAGCGCATTGCCGCTAGATAGAAACGATCAACACCGTCTGCTGTCAGGAAAAGAGGGAGCGAATGCGAAGGAGGACATTCGGGGAAAGCCGGCATTGCTGGAGCAAAATGATCGAGCGAGTCCGTTATTATCGAAGAAGAGTGATACTTCGATTGGCCAACTAATGCGATTGACGGGATATGACGCTCCGGAGAAAGCAAAGTTCTTGCCGAAGAGTACTCACAAAGAGAAGAGCTTCTTGGTAAAGAAAGATTCGGAGGGAACTTTGGGAGCTTGCCTCTTACCTCGCAAAACAGACATTTCGTCGCTGTTGCAGCCGACCGAAAGGACCGGTAGTCCGCCATCGGCGAGGAAGCTTTGTTCCCCGACTGAGGAGGCAGAAGATCGCGCGAAGCTCGTTCCACCTTTGAGGCTGAAACGTACAACTGGGAGCAATCAAACGACTGATCGTCTCTCTTATGGGTCGGCGGTTGTTCACAGACGCCGTCTCTCATCGGAAAATTCGGCTCTTCAGGATTCCAGGAAAACGTTGCGGGAGCAACGCGATTGCAAACTGAAGCGATCACCACCACCCGAACAAGAAAAGAAGGGGAACAACGAGAAGGAGAAAGGGGAGAAGGAGGAAGAGGAGAACCAGCCGGGTCGGAGAGCAGCAGCGAGGTCCGATAACGGCGGGTCAACCGATAAACGCGATTCGAAATGCGGACTTGCAGTCTCGCGAAGACACGCGGAACCTCGTCAGTTGATCGTGAAACCAGCCGAAGAGCCGATTACGATCTCTGAGAAGAGGAAGAAGAGGACTCCCTCTCGCGCACAGCAGCTCGTAGATGCTCCCGTGGAGGATTCAGAGCTCGATTCTACCGTGAGGTCCACCGGAAGTGTATCGGAATGTTTGCTTAATCGCGCGCATTACGAGGAGAATGGTGAGGGAATATTGAGTCCAGTTATCGAAGCGGATGATCCCGATAACACCCGAGAAGACTCGATCGTTGAAGCAGAGACTGCCACCGTGAGAGACCCGAAGAGATCAGTCACCGAGGCACAAGTGTCTTCAGAGTCCTCGGAGGGACCGTCATTGACGGAGTTAAAAGTCCCCGAAGAAAGCCCGGATATCTCACTTGTCGTCACAGGGTTCGACTGCTCGTCCACCTTGAAGGTGACCTGCAGTCCTGAAGCTTCGTACGATCAACGGGTGAGCCAGAAGGGTCCACAGAAGTCTTCCAGTCATAGAAATCATCAGCCAAGCAGTCCTGCGTACCTGCGAGCGCAGGTTGATCCGTTGATCCGACCAAAGTCAGCCACAGACGACGGCAGGATGAAGCTGAGGATGAGGTTGATTTGCATCCGCGACAAGTTCGTGCTCGCGCTGAGCGCATTCGCCATCCTGTTCACGCTGTTGCTCGTGATGGATCTGCAGATGGACCTGGGCTACAGCGGCCACCATTTGGTGGCGAGTCATGCGCGCGTCAGGCTGGGCGACCGGCCGGACGCCGACACGGTCTACAACAACTTCCGACGGAAATTCCTCCAGCGGATGAACGGCAGTCGCGAGCAGGCGGATACGACACCGGGTGCCGTCGAGAAATCCAGCAAGACGGACACGACGCCATCGTCATCGGTGTCGTCGTCTACCACAAAGAAGCACGACGAGTTTCCGGATCTGATCGACCTAGTGGTCAACGGCTACGCGGTGAACGTCGACGAGGGTGTGGCGAGGATCAGCGGTGAGGATCATGAGTACAATCCCACGATCGGCGAGCTGAGGCAGGTGACGCCTAGGTGAGTGAATCTTTCTCGAAAATGTTACTCGGACGAGGAAAGACCGAATGAGTTCATTGCTTGATAACGTAGATGTTTTCTATGTTTCCTTTTTCCCAAATTAAAGGAAATCTATAGAGAATCCGATGACACGCGATCAAGAGAATACTTAAGGACCATTAAAAGTCTGGATAGATTCATGATTATCGCGACGTGAGACAATCGATAATGTGTGTTATGCTTTAGGTTCCTCTATCCACTTAAAACCATTATACTCAGATATACAATAATTGTGTTGATATTATAAGGAATATAATATAATCATTTGAAGATAACTATATCTTCTTCTGATTTAAAAACATCGTATTCTCAATCGAATATTTTACGCCTTCCATGAATAAAAATTACTTTTGAAATAATAAGAGAACACAGATTTTTCTTCGTTGAACTCTATACGAGATATATTCTCGTAAGTGACTCATCTTCGTTTGGTGTAATCTCTTTTGACGTGTCGAAAGTAAAAATACTTTCCAAACCGGAATATCGTTTCCTCTGTGTATGTCATAGTGTTTTATGTTCTTTTTTGTCTGTGATTACAACGATTATACAGGCCCTTGAGCATTCTCTTGGTCTCCCTTTTTTTCTTTTTTCATTTTTATCGCGTTGCTCGTTCGCCCGGAGTTCTCAGGCTTCGCGCGTATAGCCGAGGACACATTCGGCAGCGAGATCGGTCCGTTTGCTCCCATTTCCCTTCTCCGATGTGAATGCGACTTTACGCGTTGCGGAACGCGCGAGTTGCCACATATGCACGAGTGCGTTTGCCGTTTGCAAACGCAATTATACCGATGACAGTCGGGACGAACGTACGTAATCTCGACGTGCGCACGTGTGTGTGTGTGTGTGGGCGTGTGTGCCTGTCGCGTGTACACACCCTCGTGTACAACGTGCAACGCACACAAGTGCTGTTGGTACAGGTGCGCGATGTTCCATGCCGCCTTCATGGAATTACGTTTCGTTATAATCGCGTGCCGAAGAACGCGCACAAAGCCCGTCGCGTCGGGTCCATTCGATTTGTTGTACCGCGCGGAATTCCATGCGCCGGCACGATTCTCACTTTGCGCGCCGCTAACGATATTTTTGGGGGAACGACCGAGCTGTCGGGGAAGTAGACCAAAATGACGAGACCTCCTCGTTTGCTAAATTCTGTCAACTCCTCTCTTATTTATCTATTTCACCCTTACTCCCCCCCCCCCTCCCCCACATCGTTCGTTCCACGCAATCTCTGTCCCACATAGGTCGCCGCTTTCTAACGATATTTTTGGAATACACCGATTTATACCGATTTATTAAACTGGATCAAATTAAATAAAAAGTGTCCGCTCAGCCCCTTTTCTAACGTCTCTGAACGTTTTTAACGCTTGCCTACAATTTGCCGCATCATTCGCAGCGCGAATGTTGACGACGTGTTATTTGAATTTATGGGAATGTTTATAAATCTATAGAGAGAAAAAGAAAGAGATATGTCGTCAATCAGATTTACAGATTTCGCCTGTTGATACTTGGAAAACTTATATTGCGCGAGAATTTAATATTTGAAACAATTATAATTCGGTGGGTACGCAGAGAAAAGGACATTCTTTTTTCGAAAATATTTTTACTTTTGACATGTAAAATTATTAAAATAGACTATAATAGAATAGACAATTACTTTTCATGACGAGCAACAGTTTTAGGAAGACGTATTTTCTGCTTTGAAAGAAATCCTTCTAAATATATTAAATGTTATCAACACCTATCGAATCTAAATATCTCTTTCTCGATATTTTTCGTCTCACTATGCACTTTTTAAGTCGCTCTTTTCAACGATATAATTCTTCGTAGTTTATTAACATTGTGCATGAGAGAGGATCTTGTCTGTCTGTGACTCGAAATTACCGCTGTATAAATGTCGCGAGGCGGGAGGGTCGCTTCAGTTTCCGATGCATCGGGAGCGTGATTACCCGACGATGGCGGAAGCACGATGATTACAGTGACAGCGGCGCCGTCCTATTTCCGCGATGATGCACGCGTGCGATTATTAAAGACAGCCAGTAAAGCTGCGCGCTGAGAAAAGTAGCGGTCAAATCCGCAAAAATGGCGATCGATTGAATGCCGTCGACGCGACTTCAGCACGTTCTCTTTAGAAAAATCCGTAATAATGCCACGATAGACGCTGTTGCGCGTAAACTCGACAGCAAGTATATTAAATCGCGAAATTCAGCAACGTTGACTGATCAGAATGCACTCATATATTTGTCACACGGAATGACGAAGTAGAGATACGAAAAAAATGATGAAAATTTCCCCAAAAACAATATGTCACGTTCAATGTAATGCGAAAATTTGAGGGTGATTTTTAGTAAATCCGTTGCTACGTCAATACGACAAAAAGTTTACATTATTGTAAACGATGTAAATTTAATAATTTACTCAATATATTTACACACAGTATATTGACTCAATGTGATATTAAGTAAATTATTAATTAATAAAATATACTGAAAGAATTGTAAAGTTTCCATCATCGATTGCCTTATATCGCAATAATCGGGAAATTTTTTTGTTATTCTGGCTGGCTGAGAAAAAGTCAATATGAAATTGACAGTGAAGGGAGACCGAGATTCGCCGTTGATATTTTCGTGCGTTTATTTCGAGATACCGTATCGTTGCAACGTTGCGTTAGCGTGCGGCGAAACCGTGGATCGCGCTGGAACACGCTGGATTACGAAGAGAGGAAATGCGTCATCAGCATATGTCCACTCGTCGCGCGTAGTGTTAGAGCGTGTCACCTTGCGGTCGATTCCCGGAATGCAGCTTGTGCAACACATTCGCCGGCGATGACATATTCCGCAAAAATCAGCGCGAATTAATCCGCGCGGAATTAAATTCGTGCGCTAATTAACATTTAAGTCGCGCGTCGCGCGGAATTTGTCGATGCCGCCATTAAAATTCGCGGGACGTTCGCGTAGCTTGTGTTTGTGCATTTGTTTGCCGACCGGCCGTGATTATTTGCAAACCGGTATCGCGATTTGACGATGTCTAATTAATTAATCAATTATCGAATGTTGGCCGACGATACGTTGTCGGATCGTCAGTTCGATAATTTATGGACTCGCGTGCAACGCAACTTTATTTCCTCTCTCCTGTATTCTATAATTTACTTCCGATTCACGATTTGACAAATCTAATTTGCAATTTTACACGCTCTTGTATATATCAAATATAATTTTTAGAAGTTTATATAAATATTTTCTCAACCTCTGCCAGCACAACTAATAATTATCTGGACTATAATGAGAATTAAATTATGACATCAATAATGCCGCTTTAATTCGATATTGAGTCGTCTTAAATAAACCAGATATGCAGATAAATTGACAATCTAAATTTTGCTGCCACACTGAGAATCCGTCTCAAAACAGAATACTATTTTCATTAGTTTTAATATTTGATCATGATATGCTTCGTCGCGATATTGTTGTTATTTATTAATGGAATAACGGTTCTAAAAGAGACGTGTTAAAGGGATATCCTGGTTTGTAAGGTGTTTATCTGGAATTTTTATAATGAAAAAAACAGAATAATTTTAAACTTTTTCATCTTATTTTAAGAATATATTTTTACTTTTTAAGTGTCAAAAATTCTCTTCTGTATGTTAAATCACTAGGAGTTCGTAAAAAAAAAACATATACACGTAGGCGGTGTGTAAGCGATTTTAGATTTGTTAGATATCTGAAACTTAAATACATAACATTTTCTTATTCAGGAGAAGTGTGATTATCGGGTAAACTGGAACAAACATGATACGTTCATTAGTTTTTTTTTTTAATAAAATACTAACAACACTTTGAGGAAAAACTGAAACTTTAAATAAGAAGACCGCCATTTTGTCCAGAATGATAATACTGGTACAGTTCTAGTTCAGATGATAGCCACGCTTCTCCTGAATAAGAAAATTCTTGGTTTTTGCATTTTAGATACCTAGGAGAGTTAAAATCACTTACATTGCCTATTTTTTTTTTACGAATTCCAAGCAGAACATAAAACACAAAAGTAGAACGTTTTCGTCACTTAGATAATAAAAACATATTTTAAAAATAAGGCTTAAAGGACACGAAAAGTTTGATGTTATTCGGTTTTCTCGTTTCTTTACAAAAGATTTTGCAAGGGTATCTTTTCCTCGCGAACTTTTAAATCATAGATATTCCCTCAAGTAAAGCACAAGGTGTCTCGCGTGAAATATCCGGGAAACGTCTCGTAAAGTGTACGAGCGTGTTACACTTTTCTTTGTTTCGTAACAATTAAATGGACCTTTATATTTGCCGCACTCGCCGCGACGGCGGACGACGAGGGCAGGGCAGGTGCGAAATAGCAACAGCGGAAGAATGCCTACCTGTTGCACCGTCGCATCGAGATAACGATCGAAAATTCGTAGAGACATACAACGTAACGCCGCGATATTGCAATCTTGATTACCATGTCGAAAAGAAGGATTAGAATCCTAGTAAAAGTGAAGTATGTGCAAATGTTGCTGACAGTCGAACGAAAGTTCGGTCAATTCGCAGGCCGGCGCGTTTCGGGAGAACCGGAATCCCCCCTCAAAATCAAATCACATGGGCGACATTTGATTATACAGACGATGCAAAAGCGCGAAGTAAGCAGACAAGTGAGTAAGGGACGGAGAGGAGAAAAATGGTGGGAAGAAAAAAAAACACCGAGGGCCGCGCGCGGAGAGAATTTCTTTATCTGGGAATCTCACTTCACGGACCACTGCCGCGCGTTTTGCATTTTAATTGGGCTCCAATTACCTCTTTCAGACGAACGAAAACAACGCTATAAACCGCCGAGAGACAACGAGGTGACGGGCGAGATTTCTCTCTCACTTTTCTCGGTATCGGTATTGTGTTTCGCTCGATCGAGATCGCTTCCGATCTCTCACAGAACCAGGCGTTGTGCCGACGAGAGAGCGTGGGATTTTTTCGCCGCCACCCGTTAGAGACGCGCGGCGCGATCTGAATTTCCGAGGGAGATAGCTTATCCATTCCGCCTCCCTCTCCCTTTCTCCTCGCTTCAAATATTTGTGCCCTGCCTCCACCTGCGCCCTTATCTTCTCCATCCTTTTTACGATAAAGCGCCGGCCTATTGAGGACGCCTCAAAGCCCTGAAAAAAGCCACGGCGTACACTCTTTGCGCGGCAAATTACGGCGTGGACGAGCCCAAAGGCGTCATTACGTCCTGTGAGTCTGAGAGGATGGCGAGGTACACCGGTAACATTAAACCTCACGGCGGTGTTAATCCCTCCATATCGATGAGCACGAGAAGAGTGAAGAATGTAGGGCGGGAGATATTGAAAACTCATGTCGGGGTAAAGTACCAAATAATAGAAGAGTGAAGGTGGAAGTGCGGACCACTTTTTCGTTTCAGAACCCAATATTCAATGCAACAATTGCAACAATAACTGTCAGAAGTGTTAGCAAATGTATCTACAATTATTAGGAAAGAAAAACATAAACTGTTCGAAGAGCACAAAATTAATTCTAACACAGTGCAAAAAGTCTTTGCAAAAAAAGAGGTGGTAATATGAGACAATATGAGACAATATGGGAACAAAAGAAAAGCTCGCTTTTTGATATTATAAAGTTGCTGTTATTAAAGCAACTTCTTTTAATTGAACACTTTTGAATGTAAAAGTTATTAGTTGAAAAAATGAAGATAAAAGAATTCACTATGAGAATTAAGTTGAATAATTCAACTTATGTTCAGGTTCTTCAGGCCTATGAACCGGAGGTCGCAAGTAAAAACATCACCTTCACACTCACTGCACAGGACGTGGAAATATAAGATGTGGTAATATGGCACACCTTGTTCCATATGGAACACCTTGTTCCATATGAAACACCTTGTTCCATATTACCACCCATCGCTATTTTCCAAACGACCCAACGAATCTAAAAGTAAGAAAAAATATTTCCAAATAAAACCAGCTCCGCGATTTTGAAGTTTAATTTTATTACTGATTGACACTCTATAGCCAATATGATAGATTTATCGATGACGACTAAAAGAAACACTTTTGAATCTTAGCTTGCGAAAGGTCTTAAGAGCAAAAAAACAAAGTGGCTTCTCTTAACTCTGTAAACTCTATCGTGGCACTGACCCTTTGGGATCAATTATGTAAAAAGAAATGTATAGTGCTACTTAAAAAACACAAAGTGACCTTAATTTTTTTCATGAAAAAAATATATTTTTTTTGTTATTACGAGTTGTAGCCTGCACAAAGCAGCTGAAAATTTACCTTGCAACCTTTTCCTTAAACTGTCGGAAGTGTTTACAAAATTATACGGACCGTCACGCTGAATACTTTGTATGTGCAAAAGAAATACGAGAAGAATATTATAATCGTGTCATTGACGATCGCTTTTACTTTATCGACATTTTTCGAGTGCGTCCTCTTAAGAAATCAGTCTTGTTTCACTTTACCACCTTGCTTCACATAGCACCACCTTCTCTCCTACGATTATATTCGAATGGAGGGATTTTCCCTGTTTCCTCGATCGTATCTCGTATATTTCAGTCGCTCGCGGAGGAAAGAGAGAAAGATGAAGAAGTCACGAGAGAGAAGTCCAAGTACATATCGAGGCAGCTGATTTATTTTACTAGACTCTCTCGCACGTTCGCTTTTATCTTCGTAGCTCGAATTCGAATTTTCTACGTGCGAATTCAATGGTGAAACAAGCTGAAAAGAAGCTACCGCTCGATCAGCCGCGAAGTATAACACTTCCCATCGCTCGTGTCCATGTACCTGACATATTTCACGCTACGCTCGCTCCGTCGCAATTCTAACGAGAATGCGATCGTAAAAGCTGGTCTCTCCTCTCTCGCCGTTACATCCGCTCTAATCGCGCGCGACACTAACGATATTTTCCGATAAAAAAATAAATCGAAAGCCAAGCGCGCGTGCCTGCGCTCTTCGCGTTTTGATAAACCGTGAAACGTGTTTTTTTTTCTTCTTTTAATTTTCTGTTTTATTAACGTTCATTTTGCGGTGACCAGTGCGAACTCACTGAATCGTGAAGAAAGAGCTTGTTAGGCGATGCGTAACGTTCGCGGCGATCTTCGGAACGGTCGTTAAATTGTTATTGAAAGTCTTACAGAGTTGGTTAAATTTCTATTAAGGAGTTCTTTCGCGGAGTTGCCGGTTCGTTTAACGTCTTTTTCTGTCTTGGAGGCAAGTATGGCTCAATTAAACTTTCGTTTTCATCTGCAAACACTTCCGTATGTACACAAAGAAATACCTAAAAATTAATAAATATTTTTTAGGTAGAAATCGTTAACATATTTACTAAATTCAAAATTTTTTTCATTTAAACCGAGTATTGTTAAATACATAATACTCTGTTTAAATGAAGAGAATTCTAATTTAAGTAAATATTTTAATGGTATCCGTCTAAGAAATATTTGTTAATTTAAAAAAATTTTTTTTCTCAGTGTATACATGGACGATTTTGCCTTGATAAAACTTCGAAATTCGTCCCGCGATACGCACGAGCGCGACTCAATCTGATTTCTATTCGATTTTCATTAGGATTTATTCCAACTTAATTTTTACGAGAATTCCAATTTTTGCCAGGATTCGATTAATCGGAGCACATCGCTTAATCCGATCTCTGCTGCATGGTTAAACTCCCCTATCGAGATTATCGTTAAACCGTTACTTTCGCGTCATTTTCAAGTCCAGCAAGTCCAGCCTTTATTCCACTTTTGTCCAGCCTGATTTTTTATTTATAGCTTCTACATAATTTCGAGATCCATTTCAATCTTATTATACTCCTATGAACTTCGAGTCTTTCGGGAAGACCATTTGAAATTCGAGTGTACTTTATTTAATCCGGTTTTTCATTTTGGTTTAATTCCCTCTAGCTGAGAATTCTAATTCAATTTAACTTCTTTCAACCAGAATTTATTCCATCGTAAATTTTTGCCGGGACTGTTTTTTTTTTTTTGCTTCAATTAATCTGCATATAAAAACATAATGCACAACGGCCGAGTGTGCGATCTCGTAATTGTTTCGCGCGGTGTGAAATATCGCCGCGTAATAGAAAGTTGGCGCGTTCCGGACGACGGAAATCAGCCGCAATTACTTTATCGGATAATTCATATCACCTCGCGTCGACGGTGTGTATCGGTCAAATAACTGCAACTGGTATTTCCAGCGTGTCCAGTCTCGCGTATACGTTAATCCAGTTTATCTTGCAATATGTGTCGCAATTACATAACTGTACTTCTAATCAACGAATCAACGAACGAACGAACGAACGAACGTTATATATCTCATTCAGCGGAAAAATTGCGGAAGTCGCGCGATAGATGCTAATAAAGGTCTCAGAAGTATATAGGGTGTCTCACAATTATTGGTACACTCGTTGTGTGCAGGTAGAACTCGTCAAGTTGAACACAAAATTATTCCATCGTTTCGTAATAAAATTTTGAGTTATCATTTAAATTAATTAATAACTCTGCCATTTTAAATAACCAAGTAGATTTGTAGATTTTCAGTTAATTAATCAAAGTTTTATTAATTAATTCAGCTTATTAATTAAAAAAGATGGGTACACTATCGTGAACAATCGTGCACCAATCTCCCTCAATTAACAACTAAAAATCTACGTTGTTATTTGCAAAATGTCACATGACTTTTTCAGTCATTCGTCAATCTTCTCTAATTAATAACTCAAAATTTTTCATGGTTGCTCTGCGAAAGGAATTTTGTGCTCGTTTTGACGAGTTCTATCAGACAACGAGTGTGCCATGAATTGTCAAACACCCAGTACATCTGGACGTATGCGAAGTCATGTACGTACAATCACGCTTTTTTTGTGTATCTTCTTTTTATGTCAATCGGCTCTTCTCGTTGTTCTACGCGCGAAAGGACGAGGACAAGTTCATCGAAAGGTGGATACTTTACGAGACACTTCGTATTTTATGTCAAGATAAAATGTGAAATATACGCGACGTGTATACACGGCGACATATATGTATACACTAGAGAGAGAGAGAGAGAGAGAGAGAGAGAGAGAGAGAGAGAGAGAGAGAGAGAGAGAGAGAGG
>NW_022639532.1:961975-978370 GCF_010583005.1 Odontomachus brunneus
AGAGAGAGAGAGAGAGAGAGAGAGAGAGAGAGAGAGAGAGAGAGAGAGAGAGAGAGAGAGAGAGAGAGAGAGAGAGAGAGAGAGAGAGAGATGGGAGATGAATGGGGGAGGGCAGGAGGAGGAGGGGAGGAAGAAATGGTGGCATAATTTTCCAGCGAAGCGTCGCGTGGCGAGGAACGTCGCGAAAGTATGTTCGTCCACACGTGGCTCTCACTACTTTGTTCCGGCCAATTGCGGACGCGCGCGAATTTAGTATCGACAGTCGGCGAGAGAGGAACAATCGAATTCGCACGCGAGCGTGAAAAAGCCGCGGGAAAATCGTGTCACGGTTATTGGGTCGTGTCGTCGCCGCGTCGCTTAAGAATTGTTCCATATATCGCCGACGCGTTTCGCATTTCTTAAAAAAAAAATAAAGAAAAAGGGAAAAAATATATATATATATATATATATACAAGAGCTCGATTTCATAATCTCTATGTCTGAGCTCGATTTCATAATCTCTTGTAAGAATTTCGAGCGGATTGAGATGAAAATGTCCAATACTGTTTTGCGAAAATCGCAATAATGATCGAGATATTATTTGTAGAAGATATATGAATGATCATGCATGATATGGTAGGTCAGCTGTAGTGATGTTTGCCGTCGTGTGCTTGTATATTAGGTGAAACTGAGCAAAAGAATCATCTACCATTTTATAAATAACCATGTAGGTTTTTAATTAAAGAAATGCTCACGAGAGATTGTGAAATCGAGCTGGAACACACACACACACACACACACACACACACACACACACACACACCCACACACACACATATATATATATATACATGTGTGTTGTAATTATATAATTACATATGTCCTGTATAATTACTATAAAAAGGAATGTCTGCAGTAATAATAAAAATAATATAAAGTAATATGTAAAAATTTAATCATCGTAGATGTGTGCTCGTCGAAGTTAAATGGTATGTTCCGTCGCAACAACGTCGTAAACAAGCTTCTTATCACGGCTTATCAAATAAGAAAGATAAAAAGCAACGAGCGAACGGGCGCGATAGACGAAGCAAACGCGTTACGAAAGTTTGTCGAGTCCGAATCGACAAGTCTTCGCTCGTGACCTGCGTTCAATAACAAAATTTGTTGGCAAATTTCGATTTCGTTTCCTTGGTGCGAAATGTGTGCAGTTTGTGTAGACATCCGCCCAGTAGTTGAAGCAGTTTACCTACGATATATGAACCGATTCATTCCAAAGCATAATATCAATAATGTCAATTCAGTTTTATGATGTCTACCATTAGTAAATTTAAAACATGTTTGTTTGTATTATCAATAAAAAGCTTAAAATTGTATGAACAATGAATGAACATGTGGAAAAGCATCGAGAGAGAAGAAGGAGTTTGGAGGAAACGAGGCATTCGACTACATCAAACTCTGTGACAGAGATGACAATCTAGGTTAGCATTGAAAGTGAACAAAAGACAAATACGGTGTATGTATGTTAATAATACAGAATTTCATCGCGATGAGCAAACATCAGGTTATTCTGATGATAATGATACACATGAAATCTGTCACGATAGTTCAGACGTAATGTCACCTGGTGAAATAGCACAACCACAAGAATGGATAAAAGGATGTTATTTGACGAATGATGTCACGAGAAACCTAAAAATATATGTTACTCATCAAAAATTTTCTGCACTGTGACTCTTATTAGCATTAAAATTTGTCAATTTTTTAGAGAGAAATTTTAGACAAGTTCTTACATACTACGAAAGTCCAATATTTTCATAATTTTTAAAATTAAAAATTGTTTTGAATTTATGGAATCTTTGGAATCCTATAATTCTCTGGGATAAAAAATCGGTGCGAAAAATGAGACTTATATATTTATTTTCTGCACAACGAGATCTTTCATTTGGTATCTGTTTCAACCTCTTATTTCTCTAACTTAGGGCAATACTCATTTGGCCACACTCTTTCTGTGAGATTTGTTGAAGCTGTGATCGCCGAAGCTCAACGTGAAATATCAGTTCGCTAAGTCCGCAGATCCATGGATTCGTTGCCGCGTAGTGATTTATGATTCTCAGTTTCTTACTTAGCGTTTACAGTAGCTTGCTAGTTTACACGCACGCATGCACTCACGCACACGTGGTGTACACGCGCGCATAGAATGCGATCTATAGATCTATAGATCGCCGGATTCTCGCTCGGTTAGTTTCAGTTTATACACAATGAGCCGAAATTAGGTCAACAGCGACTTCTCTCTCTCTCTCTCCCCCTCCCCTCTCTCTGCTCCCGTATTCCGTTTCCGGCAAACAGAACCGCCTATTCCCTGTCCAAATTGTCATAGTCGATCGTGGATTGAAGCGAAGAGAAACACGTGAGATTGATTTTGCTGGCCTCGCTAATATTGAAACTGATTTACAGGAATACGAACACCATAAATTTCTTATTCATGACAGCGCGGTCGAGCTCAATCAAATTTTTTGCGACTTGTCTCCTAATCGGCGCCAATTTTTTGTAACGATACTATAAGGAAAAGGATTTTATCGCTCGTAGTGGAGAATTGAAGACTTTACGATCCTGTGTATCGCAGAGAAAAATCAAATATCACGAATCGCACCGTATGGCATTTCGTACATGAGTGTGTGTGTAAAATTGATAACTTATAATTGTAATAACCGATTCGTAATAATCTTGCACAGCGCGATGCTATTCGGGGGACACTCGCGTGATACAGGTTGAGCCGTGTGAAACGGATCTGCTCTCCTAAATTTTCCCCCTAATGGTCGAAGGTGGCACGAAAATCGTCGTGTGCGAATTTACGAAATTTTCCACGGAGGAATGTCTCGGGCGTGTCCCATCGGGCCGAACGGCGAAATAAGAGCGCCGATTCTCAGAGCGCCGCGAGAGGGGACGCCGTAAACAAGGAGAATAGAAATTATAGATGAGCCGGGGTAAACAGCGAGAGGCGAGAAAATGGCTTTTCCCCGGGAGAGAAATGCGTCTCCGTTTTCCAGAGCGGAACGAGCCTGTCCCTCTTCCTTCATCTTCTCCTCCCACTCTCTCCTCCCGCCGATTAGGACACGAGTCGCACCGTATGACGACATAAAATCGTACTAATTATATCACTGTGAAAGTGCATGCACTTGTGTATACTCAGGGAAAAAGATACGATGTAGTCTATGTAGCGACTACCTATCTATGCAGGTGACAACTGTACGAGTTTTGTGTATGTAAAATTAATATATATTTTTTAATAAACTGTTTCGATGAATAAACTAGTTATTGTAAGCTGATGGTTACAACTTAATTAACGAAAATTACATAATTATTGTATATAGTTCTCGTAATCATTCAGCTTACAACTTACAATAACTACGAAATAGTTTATTAAACTGTGTCCACTGCAAAAATTTTTGTGCCAAATTTAGCAGATCTCATATGCCAATTTATCCATTTTTGTGTTAGTTATAAACATAAGGTAAATGTGTAAAAAAAGTTAACACAAATAATATGTCGAAAATTAACAGAAAAATATATCACTCGGATATTATTGTGTTGTTTTAGAACTGAGAAATGATGAATTTATGAATTCAACGCAAAGTAAACTCAAACTAAAATAATATCAACAACAACAATCAACGATCAACAATGTTAAATTAACATACCGATATGTTGAATATTTTATTTAGGAATTTCTACACAAGTCGATTTCAACACAAATACAAAGTTCTTTTTATTGTATATTAATTCTATATACAGAACTTGTATAGTTATCACTTATAATATAGTAGTAATAGTTATGGTAGACCACGCACACAATCAAAGTGTATTCTTCACTGAAATGCTTATAACTAGTGATTCAGTCGCAAGTATAGTATTACAATTAATAAAATCACGTTGAAAAAATCATTTGATAGTAACGACTGTTTGTATTAATGAGTTCTCAAACACAGGCAGTGTCATTGCATGCAAATCGTATGGAAGCTGGCGACTGTTGTCCACCGCCGAAAGTTGGATTTGGCGCAATGTGCAACGAATTGGTGGTAGACACATGAAATCTTTCTTTCACTGGACAAAATCAGTGAGATATACGATAAGGCAGTAAAGTGGAAGTGTTTCCACTGAAAATCAGCGAATATTTACCGATTATCGGTGAAATGTTCCTCTCACCGATTTAATCAGAGACATTTTTACTAGTTCACCTTGGGAGAGTAGTGAGACAATTTCGACCGATATTTTCGACGTCTCGTTACTCGCTCGGCGCGAAGAAGTTCTCGCGAAAATGATCACGTACGCGCGGTCAGGCCAATTCGATAACGTTTCACCCCCGAGTCGTTGAGAAATACCGTTTCTCGCGCGCAGGCGGAGGCCCGTGTTTTATAAGCGGGCGGAAAATGTAAGCAGGCAGGCTCGATGGAAGGGACGACTATCTCAATTTCTCTGCGAGGATAAGCGATAAAAATTCAATTAGACGAAATAGAGCCGCTGACGGGAACGATGTAGCGCCATTGTTACGCAAAACAATGACTTATTCCCTCCCAGCGTGTGGCGACGCGAGGTCACGGCGGCGATGGCGGCGGCGGCGGCGGCGGCGGCGGCGGCGTCGGCGGCGTCGGCGTCGGCGACGGCGACGGCGGTGGCGACGGCGGCCGCGATAGCGCGCGGACTACGGTCGCACGAAAGCGTTTATACGGAGCGTAACCCTCCTGAGGGAAATGCATGTCGGCCCTTCCGCGATGCTTCCCAGTGACGCGGTGGTCGATACTATTGCGAGCGTAAGAACTCGCCACGAGGGAAAGACAGGCGTTCGAGGAGTTTAAATCAAACTGGCTTAATCCTCTGAGGCACAGGACCTTCGAAATTCGGATTCTAATGAAATATTCATGTCACATGTCTAGAATGACAACTCAACTCAACTCAAGAGACATCATCCTATTGAAGTTAAGAAAATGAGCAAACAAACAAGATAAATCGGACTTTAAGAACCAAGTTATAGTGCTGTGAAACAATTATATTTATATTATATTTATCATAACAATCAGATCCAGAAATATAATGCACGGATCTAACGCGATAGTCCAATATTTCTGAATCTGATTCTTATGATAAATGCAATTGCTTCGCAACACTGTATGAACTGTGCTTGGCGCTCTTAAAGATTCATTTATTGTCTTGTTTTTTTTTTAAATTAATTTTTCTATTTTTACGTTCCTATTCTATTTTCCTATTTTTACATTCTCTTTCCATGTGGTATTGCGCTGAGCGAAATATGACGAGGTAGCATCGTGAAATTAGTTTCAAATTTACATTTATTATTTAGATAGTGAAATAACTGCACAAAACCCTAATATTTCTTCCTTGCTGCGCCAGTGAAGGCGCGCCCCTTGGGCGCCTTGAAAGTACATACCTGGTGAACAAACTCCTTAAAATGTCGGAAGATCGAAGCGCCGCGGCAACAACGACGACGACGACGACGACGACGAAGAACTCTTAATTCTCCGTAACTCGAGAGACGAAAATCGGATTTGGAGTCTCTTTCGCGGGGGAAGTGTCCGATGGGAGAACACACGAACGGCAGGGCCTTCCAAGTTCGGCAGAAGCCGGGACGTAATAACGTACGTCGAGTGGACGAATGCGCGTTTAAATGTTCGAGTTGTTGTCACCTATTCGCCCGCGTGCGATCGAGTCCACCGTGGCGGAATTATTTCTCTCCGCGAATGCGACAGAAGCTCCCCTTTCATACGCTCGCGCAGCATTGCCGCCGTGGACAATGCGCCTGCACCTGCATCCGTATCCGCATCTGCGTGGAAATCGACGACGTAGGGCGCGGGACCACGGAGAGAATGCGCATACCGTATTCGCGCCCCATCGCGATTTCGCTCGCGGCGCACCAACAGCGATTCCCCCGAGCTTAGCAAATGTTAAATTACACCGTAATTACATGACAGAGCTACCTCACTTTCGATCTACTTAATTGCATAATTAATGGCTCTTTCTTTTTTTATATCGATAATCTCGATCGCACAAGGCTAATTTGAGAACGAAGTGCCTTGATCGGGTACAGTAATTTGCTCGTTGACATCACGCTCGTTCATCGTACTTGATACGAGATTCTTCGCGCTTTGGTAGCCTCTGGTTATTATGCGTCATTATTATTGCATTTATTCGTGACGAGGAGCGACGCATCGCTCGAGAATGTCCCGATTTATCAACGGCGCGTGATAAACTATTACGGTGCGATATGAGCCGTTGATAATCAAATCGCCGTGAGTCATTTAATTGCGCGGCAGATGGAAAATTTTCCGGTGAAGTTGGTCAATGTTAATCGCACGAGGAGTTCCCTCGTATCCTGCCGCGATTTAGGAGGGAAAGGACCATTGAAGCAAGTACACGGAAAAGAGACTGTTACAGGTTGCCGCGACCACACATTCTCGACGGTTAGGAGAAGATTTATGTAAACTCAAGTTAGATAGATGTAACGTCAAAAATTACGGCTGTTACACGACTATCTATGCATTTCTCACAACCACGGTTCTTATGACACATAATGTTCAATTAGTTTATCCTGATATATAGGATGTCTGACGATAAGTGGAAAAACGTTTGGATAAGTCGAGTTGAATACGAATTTTCCTGTTACTTAAAATAATGTAAAATGCTGAGCTACCTATTGAAGCTATTAATTGAAGAAGACTGATGAATGATTTCCTTGCGGCAAATCATATTCGGTCAAGTGATGTCCCTAGTGTCTTCTCCGTGCACCAATTAATGATTCATTCGTCGACAGTTAAAAAGACGCTTCGCCCTGATTATGCAACGGTATAATGATTTGTTTGTAATCTAAGGACGAACTATCTTCTGGTGGCGCAGTGTGAATCGAGAGAGAGAGAGAGACATTGGAGAAGCGTTGGAGCGCCCGTTATACCGGGAATCGAATCGGCGTGAGGAAGCGACATCTCCGCTTCCGATTCGCCATTGATATCCGCGGCGGGATTGATATTCTCCACGTCGCCGTGATATTTCCTCCGCGCGAGATCGCGTGAGAAGCTGCATCGTATGCATTATGCATCGCCGCCGGACGGTCGGTCAGCGTCGTCCCGCGTCACTTGAGAATCACCCGACGTGGACCGCGTTATTTTCCGAAAATTATATGTAGAATGGCGTTATATTCGCGGGGAACTCGTGGGGAATCGTGCCTGCTCTCCCGGAAGAGCCGCACGGCAAAGTCCTTCGACCGGGCGGCATCGTACGAGCGACAGAATCGCTGCAATAATTAACGATCCGTCATTCGGCGCCGAGGTAGCAATCTGTAATTTCTACGCGTAAGGGCCGGCCTCGTCCTTCTCTCCGCACTCCACCTGCGCATTTAGGAGGAACGGAAACACGCAATCAGAGGCGGAAATGCAATCGGCCGACGCGGCGGGCGAGGCGAAGGGGCGCGTAAAAATATAAGCGGCTAACCGAATTAGATACGAATCGTGCGTGGACAAGACGCAATCAGTCGGCGCGGATGCATGAAAGGGTGACCTAAGCCTTCGTTATTGCGCGTGTATGCGCCGTGAAATTGCATTAGCGATCGCCGGCCGTATTGCGCGATGTATTACTACTGCCCGTGGCGCAAGAAACGAGAGCTATGTAGATTGTACACAGCGCGTTATGTCAATCGAGCTCGTTAATGCGAACGCGAATCGATCGACCTCGACGATCCTCGAACTCGCATCGATCGCTGAGTCGCTGATTCGCAAGTAGGGGAGGCCGGCTCTAGATGGCACCAGAAGTATGTTACTCATATGCTCTTCATTTGTCTTGAGAGGAACACAGATGCAAAATCGTGAAATGGTCCTTTTAGAACATAGAACTTTTCTTCGAGTTTCATTAAAATCGGAATATATATAATATCACAATTAAATAATGGAAAAAAACTTGTTAAATATTTTTTTTAGTAGCAAAGTAAATTTCCAAGTCTCTCGAGAAATTTGATACCAAAATTAATATTCTCCATCGTGTGTGAATAAAATTGAGCGACGTGTCAGTTATTAAGTTCTAAGGGAATTGCTTTTCCGTATGAAAAAACCTCTATAAGTAAGATAAGATTTATTGTGGTTAAATATAACTTTTTATATTGTTTACTTCATTATATCGAATTTCCGCGGAAGAAAATTCGAAGGTGTCTCTCTCTTTCTATTTGTCACTGTCTCTTCTCCCTTGCTCGTCCTTTCTCTCTCTCCCCAAGAGATCCGCGAATTCGGGAAACCGGAAACTGACGGAAACCAAGTAGCCGCGCGAATCCAATAATACGTACGGGAATAATCCGTCCGTCGCGACGGTTCGTTCGTTCGTCGGCTAATTTCGGGATAGCTACGCGTTATACATGAGAAGCAGCAGGCTTAAGATCTAAGTCTCCACGGAGTTCTCGACGTCGACGCTGCGAAAGGAATAGCAGAAGGGGGATGAAAAGGGGGGCAAAGAGAAGTCGCGGATTAGTTTCGCTCGCACGTGTGTTCCCGAACTCAATCTACGGCGCAAGATTCGGTTTGCGCAGTTCGAGACAAGACGACGTCACGACGATGTCGACAAAGAGAGTGGCCTAATCACGAAAACCCCTAATCAGCCCGTCGTATGTTCTCAAACTTGATAACTACTCTGATCAGAGGGACTGATGATGATCAGCGACTTTTCTATTATCATCGCGTTCACCAGGCGCGCCAGATGATATTCCGATAAATCAGAATCGCCCTTTAAAAGTGTGAATTCAACTCGCGCGACCCGGAAATAATTAAATGTAATTCAATTGTACCGCGCGCGGAATATAATTGCGTTTGTTTGCGCTTCCTGTATTCGCGGTATCGTATTCCGGCACGAGCGCGATGGGACTTTTGTTAAATAAATATCCAAGAACTGGAAGCGAACTTGTCAAATATTCCATCAGGTATATCGTCAAATATTTGACTTCCGATTGAGACGGCAGGATTCGGGATTTAAAACTGGAAACCAAAAATTTCTCGCATGAACTTTCCTGCGCGCGTGCGCGTGTACCTTCTACGTGTGTACGCGCATGCCATTACAAAATTAAATTGACTTAATTAAATTACCACGACGGGTAAAATTAACTGGATTGTAAGTCGCGCAATTGCAAATAAGTGAAAGTTGTAATTATACGCACGAGATGTAAATATAATAAGGGAGACCCTGGGGGGCTAGATGTCTCATATTCCAGAATCTCTTCAGAAGTTACAATTTTTCAAGCAACTAATTATTGCGATTAACTATACACATATGATAGATAGCTAATAACACGTCACTTCACTTTATTCATTCAACATATGGAGAATATTAATTCAAAGTTTTGAGAAGCTCCGAAATTGACTTTGCTACTAAATCTTTTCTGAAAAGGGGTAAAGGAAAGAATAAAGAGAGAGGAGAACTTAATGTGATATAGATATAGAAAGTATGGAAGAATAGAAAGGATGAAAGAATGGAGGATGTGTGGAATGTGTGTTTTAGTTGTTTTTAATGTAAACCAAGTCCCCTTCTTGGCTATTTAATGTATATAGCTGAATGATAATAAATATATATATATATATATATATATATATATATATATATATATACTAAATCTTTTCTATTTTTTAACTGTAATATTATTTCGATTTTGATGAAATTCGAGGAAAAGTATTTGTTCTAAAAGAAACATTTCGCGATTTTGTATCCGCTGTTTCTCTCAAGATAAATACTAAAAAAAGAACATGAGCAACGTACCCCCGAGGCCATCTAGATCCGGTATTGTGTCTAAATATATACATACATACATATATATATGTATATATATATATATATATATATATATATATATATATACATACACACACATACATACATATATATGTGTATAACTTATACAAGATGTGTGGTCCGATGAATAATTCGCGGCGATGAAAAATGTTTGCCCGGAAGTGTCGTCTCTCCTTCGAGAAAGACGAAGGAACGTTATAGTGGAGTCCTCACGGCATACTAACCATCCGGTGGCATGATATAAATCTTCCCGAGTTATCCTCGGACCGTCATTCAGGCTCAAAAACACCGTCTCGAATTATAATTGCGACGTTAAATTTTCTCTGTTCTAATCGTATCTCCTCGTCTCTCGTCTTAATTGCGGAGTTCTACCTGCCGCGTGCCAGGCGCTTTCGCGACGCCCGGTAGTTGCGGCGAAAAATTCAGACGCGGCAAGAGTTTCGGCGGCGTCGCAATAATGATTTATTTAGCGAAAGTGGGCGGATTTTTATTGGAAACACGTCGTAACTGGATATCGACAAGTACTCGGATTTTAGGTTGACAGTCGTATCGGGGAGGGGGTATGACGGAGGGTCACGACGAGGAGCAAGGGGGTGGGGATAGGGGCGCGGCGAAAAGGCCATGAGATGAATTTTAATAAAAGAATCTCTGCAATCGGCCTCCGCGCAGGGCAGTAAATTACTCGATTTAAGTTTCGCGATTGCCTCCCCCATCGTCGCTGAAAGTTTCTCTTGCACGCAAAAAATCACGCCGAAGTATTTCGCCTCGTCGTTATGGTGACGCGAATTTCTTAATTAAACATCGCGAAACGATTGGAACAATCCGTGGAAGTATAGGAAATAATTGATCGGCGAAAAGTATTAAGACTATTAATACATTATAACGCTCGTTAATAGCTATTACCGCTTCGTTATTGTGCGAATATATAGTTGCGTAATTATTGCTATTATTATATAATATACATAGGTTTTGGATTAAAATAATGTCGCCATTTGGCAACGCTAAATCGATTCTTCGCGCGCTAAGTGTGTTCGCATCCACGAGTCTGGGAAGAGTTCAATTGGCGAATTGTTGTTTACGTTCGCGCCTCGCTCGATCAAGTACACGATTTATCACTTCAATATGAATGTACAGAGAATTGCATACTTAATAAATGCCTAATCATTTACTATTCATTTTCTAATCGAGAGTTAAACTAAAAATTTTCGTTAATATCACCCTGTACTGCCACTTCGGCTGCTGCCATAATCGATTTATACGCAAATGCGTCGGCAATGCCTTTTAATTTTGACGTCTTGAAGCATTGTAACTTCAGTGCTTGAACATCGTCCAAACGTCAAAACGTCCAAACCGTTTTGTGACTCGGTATGTACGAGCCTGCAAAGCATGTTTAAGTGTCTCGAAAGAGAAGTGCACGCGTTACGTACGCACGTGCGTGCGTCTACGGAGATTGTTCTCTCGCGAGACGAAGAGGAGCAGCCTAACGGATAAGGGCTCTTTCATCCCCAGCGCGTAAAACGAGGGTCGAAGGCCGTCGTGGCTTACGGACGCCATTTCATGCATTTTAAAAGCTCGCACGAATTATGTTTTCACGATCGTCACGGCTCTTTCCAATTCCCCCTCCCTCCCTTCCTCTTCCCTCCACCCCCTCTCTCTCTTTTTCTCTTTCCCTTTACCGCCCCTAAGGGCTCGATATCGCGCCATAAAGTTTTGACGATTATAACCCGCGAAAGGTCGCTCGTCGCGACGAGAAACGATCGAACATCGCGAATGAAATTTCGATGTTTATGTCTCTCGTCGTTCTCTCTTTTTTTTTTTATGTAATATCATTGTGGAACGTTATCGCCTGGGACGATTTGAACGCTTTTTTTTTAATGAAGCCAGTAACCTATCTGGTAACCCATCTAAGGCCACTATTGCGACTGCTATTAGCGCGGACGAATCTTACGCGAATATTTTCGCTCGTTGCAGGAAAAACAGCACGACCTTGGAGAAGTTTCACCTGCAGATCTCCAGACTGGAGTTATACCCCGAGGAATCGAAGTACGTGGACCAGTTGCTGCACGAAATGGCGACCAAACTGATCTTGCACGTCGGTGAGTCCCGCGCGTGAAGCTTAAATGCGAGTTTAAATTGAAGTGTGTTTAAGGTGACTTAAATAAATGAGGCTTCAGCTCTCTCCAAAGCATAGATCCAAAATAGACTTCGCCCTCGAGAGTTCTTTAATCGTTTGGCACGACCCAGCGATTTTTACTCGCTCGAAGCGATTTCCGTGGGCGCCACGTTCCGCCAGTGATTACGACGCTCTCGATAATATCGTTGATTTCGTCGATTTAAGTAATGATGACGCGCGAAGAATTGCGATTATTTATAATCGTCGCTCGATTTAGTTGACGCTCCTCGGGCTCTTTTCTCGGGCGCGCAGCATTTAAACGTTGATCGTTTAGAAAGTTATAAGGGAGAAAGATGACAATTAGCGATGGGGATAATGACGGTGATAGTGACGCATTAAGAAATTAAGGATACCGAACTGGTAGTAAGACGGAACCGTAACTCTCGGGACCGAAATATTTAAGACTCTGCCCCAATTCGCGTCAATCGTGAATAATGGAGAACAACGGATCTAGTTCCCTCATTATAATTAGTCCAATTATCCATGGTGAGTGGCAATTGAGTTAGCGCGCCGTCAGTAAGGTCGTGAGAATTATCATTGGATTGAATTGGCGGGATCGAAGCGGCAGGTTCGCGTCGGTGAGAACAACGAAGGTCACTTGGAAATAGTAATTCCGGTAAAATTTTCCGTTCTCTACTACGACTTTTCGTCAAGCAAGGACTCGCTTTATCGGCTTGGTCGAGCAAATTATTGACTCGAGCTACTTAACTTGCTCGTTACGCGACGAGGCTAAAGTGGAACGTAGTAGTTTGATGGCGCTTTATTAGAAGCACCCTAATTATCTTTTATCGCTTACGCGGAAAGTATTTGTTAGTAACCCGTGGCAGTAGTTTTCGTGTCTGTTTCTGCACATGCTTGTTTCTTTGTTGTTAATATCATTTTTCTACAATTGTTTCCGTCCGTTTCTCTAAATAAATCAGTAAATTAGGGGCATTATTCTTACGATACTTGTGTATATCAAAACCATAATTAAAATCATGTAATCATAATTTGTAGGTCTCATTTTTTTACACGGATGTAATAAAACAATAGGGATGACGTGACGCATTATTCGTGAGCCTTATCATATGACTTGTCTCACCCCTTCGTGCACGGAAAAAGTATTGCGGTAAAAATTGCATTAGGATTTTTATTTCATTTCGTATACACGTAATACTTCATAACTCTTATTCAATACTTCAATACTTCACGTTATACTTCATAATTTTTGCATACACGTAGTCGACTCTCTAAGTAGGTTATTATAAAACTTCCTACTTATTTCCTATTTGCATTGAAAACGTTTGCAGAAAAACTATTTCTGCATTAATCTAATATCTGTCGAATTTTCTCATAATACTGCAGCTCAAGTATTCGCTGGTTTGCTTGTTGCAGTTCAAAAAGACGGCGGCACACAGTTGAAGCTGATAATTGATTATGGCGACAACATGCAGGCGCTGTTTAAGCCAATGCGGTAAGTATGTAATCGGCACGCTCGATATGAGCATGCATATTTAATTTCTCTTGTCCCATTAATGCCCTTTCTCCGTCGTCCTTGATGTGTATGTGGAATAAACATGATACCCAACGCAACGGAAATGACCATGCCGATTCTGCGGGGGAAAAAACATCTGAATCGAACGATATCAATTAGCGGTATGACGGAACGTCGGCGGGCGATTATGGTACTAATTAGAGGCGATCGCGTGGAAATTACGAGGAAGAGGTCGGCTCGGACTCGCGAACGACGGCGGAGCTGCTGGTGTCGCAAAGTTCTTGGCGTATCTCGAGGTCGCAGGCAGGCAAGCAGGCAGGCAGGCAGGCAGCGCTCGCGAAATTACTTGGGCAGTTTGTTGCCGGTGACGTCGAGCGTCGCGACGTCCCGATAGCGTTCAAATTAATGCTGAAACGACGGCCGCATTGAATTCGCACGTCGGGAAATCGCGTTTCTAGATGAGAAGGGCCGTACGTGGCTCAGACATTATAGATGAAAAGAATGGATTGATCAAACGTCTGATGAAATGCGAACGAACCAAAATTCCGGTTGACGTTACCAGACTTTTGTTCGGGACAACAAGACTACGGTCAGCCATGCGAGATTTCAAGCTGAACATGGTTAATCGAATTCTGATAACTCTTTTCAATCGGTTCGTTCATATATTTAATAAATATTATTCTAATAACACGTAACAAATTAATAAATACTTACTATTTTCTAGATATTTTTCTCTTATAGTGTACTGCAACGTCAATATAGTCTAGCTTTACAAAAATCATTACGAAATGCGATAAAAATCCTAAAGCAATTTTGACTTTCTCTGAAGGGATGAGGCGAGTCACATGACTCACGAATGCTGCACCGCATTATCCCTAAATTGTCTTACATCCGTGTTAAAAAAGTGAGATTTACACGTAATTGCAATTATGATTGTGTTCTTCTTCCCCCTATGTCTCGGAAGACCACACTCGTGGGTGGAATAAATTTCTCTACTTAGTCGTTCGCTCGCTCGTTCGATCGCTCCTTAGCCTCTTTCTCTCTTGTCTCGTCTCGCTCCGTTGCTTTTTCCCACTCGACGAAGTTACGCGGATCGGATTACGAGCGCAATTACATAAGTGGTGTCCCGAGCGTCGCCTCGTGCCGTGAGAGCAACCGCCGGGCTGCCCCCTTCATCATCGTCCGCCATCCCTTCATCCTCTTCTTCTTTTCTTCTCGCTCTAGTACGTCGCTCTCCTCGCGAATGATACGTCACACACTGAACCATTGTTCCGCGCGTGCCTATTTCATGGCTTCCTTTTCCAAACGTCTAATTTTTCGCAAACGACGCTTTTCATTGAGAGGGAGTTCATTAAACCTCGATCATGCGATCCGTTTAAGCCGTTTCGCACACGTAAAGCGCGATAATTTAACCCTAAAGTGACATCGCTAGCTGTTCAAAGTGCCGTTGTAATTGCGCATTTGCGAGTTTTGTAAAGTCCTATATAGTTATATATATAGCTCTCTCTCTCTCTCTCTCTCTCTCTCTTTCTCCTCAGATATATTATACACATATTTTTTTTATTTTTTCCCGTCGCGCGAAAAAAGAAAACGAGAGAGAGAGAGAAAGAATGAGAGAGGCGCGAGAGCGAGAGAGCGAGACGTCCGAGCGAATATAACGAGAGCTTATTGCGGCCGGCTCGCAATCTCGCCCGAAATTCTCTCTCTCGCAAACTTGCCGGCGAACTTATTGGCGAACTTATTACCGGAGTTTAAGCCGGCGCCCACTTATCGCGGAGTCTTCGGCCCACCGGAAGTTTAAAGGGCCCAACCACTCGTGGACCATCGAGGGAACGAGTGAGGAAGGGAGAGACAGAGAGAGAAAAAAAGAGAGAGAGAGAGAGAGAGTCGCAATATGCGGTGGGACAGGCTCGTCCGACAATTTTCCCGCAGTCTCTTCTCAGGATATTGCGCCCTCTTCTCCGCGGATAATAAGAAAATCCCTTGATATTGTACTATCGCGAGACTCCGTGCTGCCGCGTGTTGCCTGATGCGCTTAAATTTCACGGCCCCGTCGTGATCTCCTTCGTTTTCTCTTTCCCCGACGCGATCTGTCGTGGCGGAGGGCATCGTTTCGATACGAAATAAATACTGGCCTCGCGAGAGATAGAAAGAGAGAGATAGAGAGAGAGAGAGAGAGGGGGGGAGAGAGAATTCGTCCTTAAAGTTTCAAATAGCACGCTTCAAACGCCACGAGCTTTAATGAGTTTCGCAATTATTCGCCACGTTTCTATCAATAATTTCCAAATACAATTCTGTACGGCTTAATTATTTATTTATTTAGTGGACGAGAGTTAAATGTAATTATAAACAATGCACATAATATAACAATCGTTACGAATCCACGCTTGTTATCGAAATCGTTCGATAATTATCGCCTGTTTGCCGCTGTGTAACGCCCGCTGCTACAACACAACGGAATTAACTGCGGTGGAAATGAAATTAATTGTTTTTCTGAGATTTATATAATGACGCGCCGCATCGTCGAATAATATCCTCGATCGATCTCCCGGAGCAGTCGGAAGTGAACCAAAGAAAAAAAAAAAAAAAAGAAAGAGAAAAGGAAAACGCAAAAAACAGAAACGAATTTATTCGTCGCAGGAGAGCGCGCGAGTGGTGGCAAAGGGACAATGCGAAAGCTCGGGAGCTTTTATTGGTCCCGGGCTTCTCTCTCGAGCACCTCTCCTGAGGAAGAGTAACGAAGGAAGGAAGAGAGAAAGAAAGAGAGAGAGGGAAATAGAAAGTGGAAGAGGATGAGAGAGATAGAAAGAGAAAGCTTCGGGAGTTCCACAAACTCCACGGCGCGCGATCAAATATTTACCCGGTGATCTTCGTGCGGGTTTTACGAGTCGCGTGCGGTATATATATATATATATATATATATATATATATATATATATATATA
>NW_022639532.1:978869-981164 GCF_010583005.1 Odontomachus brunneus
ATATATATATATATATATATATATATATATACATATATATAAACACATATATGTATATATATACGTATGTATATGTGTGTATTGTATACGTATACACGAGACAGGACAATAAGCACGAACAGAGCGCATGAATCTCGCGAGCGAGCTGGCTGCGATCGGGAGAACGAAAGATCTTTTGGAAATCGAATGGCACAATTATCATCTTCCTCTAGATTCATCGTGTTGTTGAAGAAAAAAAGAAAAAATAATATAGGAAAAAAAGATATAAGAAAAAAATAACCGATTTCGTGCGGAATAATTCGGAAAAAAAATTAAAGCCTTCCGTATGAAAATGTCGACGAAGAGAAGAGTAAACAATTGGCGTTACGTATGCGGACGATCGCGAGGTCACGCGACGAATATATCGAACGATCGAATGATGCCGCAAAATTCGCCTTAATCTCCCGCAATATAGCAATCTCAGGTAATTCCCGCAATATTACGCACGCGAGCTCCTTGCGAACACGCTCCCGCCGTTACACAGGGTGTCCCGGGATCATCGGAGGTCTCTCAGACTCATCCTCTCCGCGAGAGGATCATGTAACCGGCGAAGCGCGGAAAGGCCAGTGAGAGCCATCGCGGATCTTGGCGCCAAGTTTTAGTTATTTTTCGGAAGGATAAGTCGGAAGAGACACTTGTCCCTCTTCCCTCCCTTCTTAACAGAAAAGTTCTAAGGGCTTAATATACTCGGAGGATCCACACCAAAAAGAAAGAGCGATTTGCTATCACGTCTGAAAACCTTGCTAGCCTAGCAAATCTGTAACCGTAACATACGGAAAAGCCAGTTTAGTGGGTTACGGTAACCAAGTCGCGGAGCTGCATAAGACTTGTGGTTGTACTTGGTAAAGTTTGATGTTATAGCACAGCGGATTTGTTGGCGCAGCAAAGATGATTCTGTACCACGAATACCACATGCAACTAATTATTTTACTGTGTAATAAAGAAGATTTGGTACATTGACGGATTTCAATTCTAAATCATCAATTGCTCCAGCAGTAGGAGTTAGCTAAAATGTTCATTGAAATCCCTTGAGTATCTACTCTACAATTCACCATTCAGATAGTATAATAAAATATCATAAGAGTAAAAATACATTCACATAAAGATACATATAGTTTATAGTATATTATATTACAAATACATGCAATTATTGGCATAAAAAGGCAAACTGCATAACGCATAATAACATATTTCTCATTACGGTCATTTGCAGTTAGACGTAATGGAGGAGGTGTACTTCCCCGTGAAATAAAAAAGATATTCCTTCATTATCCATTGAATAATTGCATGATTTGTTTAGTTAAATTAATGAGTTAGTTTTGCAAACTTCAATTAGCTCAAAATACAAAATAATTTTTTACAATAATCAAGATAATATCAAATGGGTTTGATCTATGAGCAAGTTGACAGTTACTTCTAATATCTTTGCTGCACTAGCAGATATACTCAGTTATAACGTTCAATTTTATCCAGCAAACTGCAGAATTAACTGAGCCAATTTTTCCGTGCAAAGAACTTTGTGGAATTATAAATTCACATGTTGATTTCTCTCGCCTGCCTTTCCTGCCGTTCACTCTCGTCGCCGAATTGTAACGGAAATCATCGTTGATCTCACAGGTTTCCGCGAGAGCAGCAGACTCTGCCGAATCACTTCTACTTTACGGACTTCGAGAGGCATACCGCCGAGATCGCGTCCTTCCACCTGGACAGGTGAGTGTTTGCATTCGATACGCTCGATTCGCTCTGGGGAGCGTAGTCTCTTAAGAGATGTTAAGCCCCCCGCATTTCTTGGCTCGCAGGTTGTTAGGTTTCCGTAGGGCGATGCCGGTGAGCGGCCGAACGCTCAACGTCACTACGGAGATCTATCAGATCGCCGACGGCGAACTGCTGAAGACGTTCTTCGTCAGTCCCGCCGGCAACCTGTGCTTCCACGGCAAGTGCAGCTACTACTGCGACACGGCGCACGCTGTGTGTGGCACCCCCGACAGCCTCGAGGGCAGTTTCGCCGCTTTCCTGCCCGACAAGGGCCTCGCCACCCGGAAAGCGTGGCGGCATCCTTGGCGTCGAAGCTACCACAAGCGGAAGAAAGCTCAGTGGGAACACGGTGAGTCTTGTGTGTGTGTGTGTGTGTGTGTGTGTGTGTGTGTGTGTGTGTGTGTGGAGTTATGTTTTATATTATTTAAATGGATAATATTGCATATAATATATATATATATATATATATATATATATATATATATATATATATATATATAT
>NW_022639532.1:981466-991714 GCF_010583005.1 Odontomachus brunneus
CCGGTGACCTGCCAAATCGTGCTGCATCCGTCGGAACAACCAGTAATCAGAAGAAGCAATGCCCGGCGAATACGGCGGGTGCGGTAAAATATCCCATTTGAGCGTTTCCAAATAATTTTTTACGACTTTTGTGACATGAGGCCGAGCGTTATCATGCAGAAGAATAACTTTGTCACGTCTTTGCTCGTATTCCGGCCGTTTTTCTCGTAATGCACGGCTGAAACGAATTAACTCCCAATAATTCTGCAAGCTCCTCTTGCGTTTGACTCGGATCTTCATCGAGTAATGCCTCCAATTCTTTGTCTTCGAATTTTTTTGGCTGTCCAGAGCGAGGCTTGTCTTCAACGCTGAAATCACCATTCTTGAAACGTCGAAACCATTCCCTACATGATTTATCAGTTGGAGCATTGTCACCAAACTTCTACAAGCATTCGATGCGATTCAGCTGCACTTTTCTTCCAATTAAAGCAGAAAACTAAAACCTCCCGCAAATGTTGCTTAGTTAACACAAAATTTGACATATTCAACACAGTAAAAAACAGGGGTTTTGTATGAAACTCAAAGCGATATAAACTGAATATTATTGACAGATGTCTAACCTCTCTGAAACCATCGAAATCAGATGTCACTATGAAACATTCATAACAGCCAGAGCCATCTTTTGAAAACGGACCGAGCTAATTTGTACTCCCAATATATATATATATATATATATATATATATATATATATATATATATAATTATCTATAATATATATAATATATATAATTATCCGCTTGTTGTTTCCGGGTTATATCATACTTTCATATCATAATCATTATCTCAATATGAAATATTAGAGGTTCAATTATATTGATAATATAATATTGATAATATTGTGACGAACATTACTACAAAATCTTGATAATTTTGTAACGTACAGAATTATAACTGAAATTACTATATATTCGTTTCAAAATGTTATGCATATTTGACATATTTTACTACAAAATTATTGTAATTACTTAAATGTATTTTTATATTTCTTATCAGATAGATTTTTGCTGTGTTACATTTTTATTGTTTTCATAGTAACTTAACCATTTATTTTTCCATTAATGTACCTCGGAGGACAAAAACTCCCGGGGTGAAATACAATTTTCAATGACTAAACGCCATGCGCTTACTTGAATATTTTTATGGCCGGAGAGCCAAAGAATAATTGCAAAAAAGAATGATATAAAAATTATTATAAATGTAGAGTTAGCTTAGGGAGGACCGATTTAACTAATATTTACAATTGGTGTGATTGCCAAATTGAATAACTCACGGGAAGATTGCGTAGCTCGAAACAAGATCCTCCAAGATTTTTGACTTTTTACGGCGATTAAATTTAAGTTGGGGTTTAATTTAATTGTGCTCTTTTAATTATCACGAAAACGAGCTCCCTCGCCAACCAGAGAGTGTATCGATGCGAAATGATTGCAGATTCCGACTACTGCTCGCTCGTAAGAGAAATTTCGCCATACGACGAGGGTCGGCGGCTGCTCGACCTCATGGACATGGCGGTGTTTGACTTCCTCACGGGCAACATGGACCGCCATCATTACGAGACGTTCCGACTTTTCGGCAACGACAGCTTCACGCTACACTTGGACCACGGGCGCGGCTTCGGCAAGCCGTTCCACGACGAGACGTCCATCCTGGCGCCGCTTCTGCAGTGCTGCATTATCAGGCAAAGCACGCTCGCCACTCTGCTACGGTAAGCCGTGCGCACAATGGTATCATTTACAACGTTATTATGCCGCCATTAATTATGAATTGCGATGGCGTGATAATTTGGTCGATTAACTGACCCGGTGGATAGCAACATTACGGCAAATGATATCATTATCCAATTGCGCGAATTTTTCAATCAGAAGACCATAAAGATCAATGCTGTCAAAGGAACGAGACCTTGCGGGCGAGAAAAAAACCTCTTCTCAAAATTGGCTGCAATCATGCAAGAATGATCCACATTCAGTACTTTTCGAAAGAAATGAAAATGAAAATTTGATACACGATTTAAAAGATAGAGCACTGAGATTTTCCTCAATTGTTCAAGAAGTCGATCAATTTTCTTCTCTTTAAGGGTATTCATTGACAAATTTAACCCTTGAAAAAGTAGATAAAAAACGCTTCTGGTAACTAATAAAACATAAAAACTGTTCTTTGACTAGCGCTCATAAGGCTTGAATCTTTTTTGTTTTATGTAGAAAAATGTATGGACTACTCTCAATGGTGAAACAAAAATTCATACGTCTGTTCTTTTCAGCTGAATTGGTGGAATAAGTTAGAGCGAGATAAATATACTTCACTCTAAATTATTGCACCAGTTTAGGCAGTTTAGCGAAAGACCTCATAATTCTGTGGGTGGGATCATTCTTGCATAAGTGTGGCCAATTTTTCCACTGAATTCGATCGAGGAACGATCTCGCGATCCCATTCGGGAACACGCTTTAGATATGTGTGTGTGTGTGTGTGTATATATACAGGGTGTCCGCTAAATCCGGCCGATCGGCCGGACATCGAATTTATCGCGGCCCGTAAAAACGTCCCCGCGAATCCGCATCAAAGCGGGAGATTCACGAGCGGCCGGCAATTCTGATAAAACGCTTCGGATTCGGTATATATCCGCCTTATCGTAAAGTTTCTACTCGCACCCGCCGCGCGCGCGCCTCCCTTTTTCGAGAGATCGAAGAATTTGCGACCCTGCTCCGAATTGCAAATTTCATCGTCGATCGACGGACACCGCCGTCCATCGCGCGCGCGATTCTCTCTTCTCCCCCTCCCCCTCCCCGTCGAAACAATCGCTCCCGTTTTCGTTTCGCTCGATTTCCCTTGACCCTTCGAGAACACGACGGCGATTATGAATACGTTATTGCATCCACATCAAAATTGTAAACGCCAGCGGATCCTGTTTTATTTTAAAATATTCACACACACGTCCGCACTCACACGTACGGGGCGGGCTCGAGAGTGCCCACACGTCATCCATTAAGCGCGCTGTTACGCGAGATAATTGCTTCCTGCCGTTTCGCTGATCACGACTTCTTCTATTCTTCTTCTTCATCTGTTAGTCCATTTTCTCGCCCATGCTTTGCATGGCAGCGAATCGTCCGATTGGCCGCGTGATTAAGATAACAATGAAGCGAAATTGGTTCGAGCGCAATTTTCTCCAAACGCCCCTCGTCTTGTCGTTCTTTCTGTGGGATTTGCCCTTTTTATTTCTAAACAGCTATATCCGACTCAGTTTCACAGATGCAAATTCGTGGGGAGATGTTGTTCTTTGTGAAACGTCAGGGATCCGGCGCGTCGTGGATTTTACTTCGGGGAAATTTAAATTCAAATGTTGACTACAGAACTGTTAAATTGAATGAATGTCTCAAACGCTTCGGAAAGTGACATTTGATCGAATTACTGCTGAAAGGAAAGAAGAACAGATTGAGACTTTACAAGTGATATAGTATTAGGAGGAAAAATAGTTTCAGATAAATCACCATTCAATTGATCACGACAATTGATTAAGCAATTTTTGAAGAAATAACAATAGAATTTTTAGACTTGAGAATTCTTCTGCAAATTTCTAGCTCATAATTGACTCGCAGAATTTGTCGGTAAAACTCAGATATACCCAGAAAAATGTAATCTTATCTTTAGCGGAAATCTTCTTATGCGTATGACTTCAAAAGAAGATTCTTCTAAGACCAAAAAGAAAATATTCTAAGCACTCTTAAAGTTAAAAGACTTTCGTCTTTCATCTGCAGTCTTGTTTTTGATAGAAATCTTTTCCAGTGAAAGGGCACTTTGCTTTAAGTAAACATATTTCTCTTGATTCAAAAGGAGAGGAAAAGTTGGTGTAATATCTAGTAAATTTCCGATTAACAGTTCATCTTCGTCAGAAGAAGAGTACTCTCTAGGTAAGAGTTTTTGCTGCAAATATGGATTTACATGAAACAGCAGCTTGCAATTAGAGTTCTCTTCTTGGGTGCTGGAATACTTAAGAGGATACGTAGGAGAATCCCCTAGAGGTCATGTATAAGAGGATTCCCGCTAAGAATAAGCTTATACTTTTTGTTTAGCGTAGACAAGCGGAGAGTTTGCAGACCGGTTAGATCGTCTCTTGGATCGTCCGTATGGCTGATAGTAGCGATCGAACGATTTCTCAACTGTGACGAGAGATTCCCCGCAGAAGCAATATCGAGGTCGATGCTTTCGGAATTGAGATAACGGTGACGCATTTTTCCGAGGCGCGCGCGACGTCTCGTAGATCGATGAGCGGGGGGGGAGAGCGGTTCGCAGCTTTCGGGACGATAATAGACTGTTCTTAAATCACTTGACCGTTCGCAGCAGTAATAATAATAATAATAATAAAAGAGGGGGGAAAGAGACAGAAAAGGAAAACAGTTTGTCTCCAACGGTAATCGAACGTTCCTCTCGAAGAAACAATATCGGGGTCGGAGCTTTTGGGATTGATAACAGCGCCGAGACGCTTTTCAGAGTTACGTAGGATGGAGGGTAGGAGAGGGGGCAGGGAAACGGGTTTTTAGATCAACAAGCGAGAGCGGTTGGAAGCTTTCAGAACGATAATGGAGGCCTCCTCGAGTCGCCGGGGCCAATGAATAAAGTATTGGCTCGAGCAGACACTCGGCTCTATTTATATGATGACACACCCACACACATACACACACGCACACACACACACACACACACATTCCGGCACGTCACGTGGATAAAAGTGGGCTTCCTCGAAGTGCTTTGCTTCTGCCTCACTCGATTTCTCGGCCATCGGAAGGTCCTTCGCAGGACTCGGTGAAATTAAAGAAGAGACGCGAGAGATTCTTCAGATCGCGACGACGAACGAATCGATCCCGAGTCGGTAGTCTCTCCACGCGGCAATATTCGAATTTCACACACAGAGAAAATATTATAGTGTTGCTTTATATAAATTCTCTTCAACTTTACCATGTCTTTAGTAGTCCAGGAACAGACGGTCAGTGACGTCTACCTTGCACGTGAATTTCGCTAGAAACATAAGGAATGTTTTAATAGCACATTTCAGCCCCTGAAATAATAAGCACATATAAAACGAAAGAATACTGCAGAACGTTGATCTGTTCCTCGGTTATAGAATATTTACTATAAAATTTTCTCCGTGAAAAGTAGTCGCAGTTATGCAAGAATGATCCAAGCTACATAAAGTATGTTTCAAGAAAAATAAAGGTGAAAATTTGATACATTGATGATTAAGAAAAGATATAGCTTGCACTGAAGTTCTTTTCGCAATCGTTCAAGAAGTCGGGCAATTTTCTTTTATTTAAGGGACAAGCTTAATCCTTAAAAAAGCGAGTAAAAACGACGTAGCTAATAAAAAATAGCGCAACTTTAATTAAATAATGAAAGAAATTGAGTGTAACATTTAGTTTTTATGCTCTGCAATGCAGACTTACTTATTGAACATATATCGCCTTTTTTGTTTATTATTATCGTCAAAAAAGACGGCGGCAGAAAATAAAAGCTGTTTTTTCATTAACTTTAGATTTTGAATATTTTGGTCTTGTGTAGAAAGACCATGGAGCATTTGTGGATAACGAAAACTCAAAAATTATAATTCTGTGGATTGAGTCCTTCTTGCATCACAATTAGGGCCATAAATAACTATGAGAGGCAGATTGAAGACGACGCGCGAGCTTCTCATAGCTCGAACTCGCGATATTCGCGAGAGTGCGCTCTCTCTTTCTCTCTCTACTCACCTGGACGATACCTGGTTGCAGTTTCCACAACGGGCCTACGCGATTGAGCGCGGCTATGCGCCAAAGCATGGCCAAGGACCCGGTGGCACCAGTCCTCTGGGAGCCCCATCTGGACGCGCTGGATCGCCGGATAGGCATCGTCCTGCAAGCCATTCGCGACTGCATCGCCCGCGAGAACTCCTCGCAGGTCGTGCAGAGTAACGACAAAACGGACCCGAAGTTATAGCCTTCAGCCGCGATCTAGGAATCGGTAGTTTTCAAAGACCTACGGTCGGGACGAGACAATATGAGAAGCAGTGGTGCGTCGAGAAGTTTCTCGGACGAGGCGGAAGGATGTTCCGAACGAGCTTTCCGGTGAGAATTAATTTATCTTCTCCTTCGCCCGCGAAGTGCCGAAAAATTCATTGAGCGAGAGGAGGATCGATCCTACCTCTTCTGCGCTCGACTGCCAGTTGATTGCGTGAAAATTGTGATTATAATTAATCGAGCTAAAATTTGCATTCCCTCGTCTCCGACGGTGAATCGACGCGAAAATTACAGTTGCAATTTCGATTAAATCAGGTAGAAATTTTTATTCTCGCCTCCGCTTTAGTGCGCGAGTTGATGCAAAAGTCGCAACTAAGTCGTCTCGAGGAGGAAAAGGACTGTCCCCATACCTTCTTAGGTTTGGGAATGTTTAATTAATTTGCCGGTTATTGTATTCGTTGCTACATGTGATCGAACGTTAATCGAGGAGTCCGTAGACGTTAAGTTCGAACGAAATATTGCTCAGCAAAATACCAAAAAACGACGAGAAATGTAGTTTATAATCGTTGTAAACTAATAGTTTTCCCTTTTTCTTACAAAATAGATTATTACTTTATTGCAATTCGATATTGATATTAAATCGTGATCTGACTTTCAATGCATGATTAAGAATAATATATCGGGTTGTCATCAATATGCAATTAATTCGTACGGCAATTCCAAATATATAAGTTATATCGAATTATTATGATTAATATATATATATATATATGTGTGTGGATAACAGAACGATCTGCAATGTTAAATACAATGTTAAATAACTCGATTAGTAATTTCTTGATCGACGGTTAGTTTCCCCGAAGTAGAGCTCGCGAGACGAAACGTTCGAAAGATATATTGTCGATTGTCATTGTTACTTTTGATAAATGAACTTTCAATGTACAAAGAGGCTGCTGTACATATACTATTATATATGTATAAATGAACTTATAAGTATAAACAATTTAGTCACTTATATAGATATATTACACGATATAAATGTATATTTATTGCGACTTGGTGATAATCAAAAAAACAAGAAGCCACAAGTTGTCAGCGCATACGATAAATGTTAATGTAAATAAATCAATTACCGTTACATTAACCCATCAAAACGGCCAATCTCTAATAGAGATGAAAGGTTTACTGTTATAACGTTTGTTAGCGCGTACAATTATTTTAACGGTAAATTATACTTATACTTAAAAAATTTGCAAAATTTTATCATTAGTTACATCGATTACACGAGAAAGTAACTTTAGTAATAGAAATAATCTACCTCTTGAAGCTTTTCAAGATTTTATTGGTTATTATATTTATTGAAGTAAAACGACTTTGATAATATATCAATAACATACCTCTTGCAAAGTGTTAGTATATTAAATGTTATATTCACATTAGTGCAACACAACTTTATGTCTCCCCCTCGAGTTATTTTTTATTGTCCAGTTTTTAATCTTATAAATGGACTATTAGTTGTTGGACATGTAATTGGAATATTAATGGGGAAATTATTGACCTGATGTGTAAAACTTTAACGAGAAGTAAGAACGATTGTTTTATAACGAGAGTTCTCACATGGCTTCTTAAAGGGTTAAGAATAAATACGATAAATTTCTGTAAATATATATAAAAGAAAAGAAAAACGCAAATTTCTGCGAGCGCAAGCCGATGAATTTAAGCATAAATTGTGCGTGTGAGAGTGCGCGGATGTATGAGATTTGCTCGCGTGTGCGAACAAGAGGAGGGAGCTTTTGTAAAGGAGTGCTTTTACTACGCATGTTTTACGTTCCTCGAATGCGTCCGTGTGCATCGGAAGAGGTGAGCGCATCTGAACGGATGCGCCGGAAGGGAAAATAAGATAAACTGCAACCTGAACACAGTTTCGAGCTGATTATTCAACACTCGACACTTCCGCGTCCAACTCCTCTCTGTCTTTTCCCAAGTCGTCGATCGATCAAATCTGAACGAATGTGTGTTTGAAAATTAACACGACTGAAAGCGCTGCATATTTAAGCTATCTGCACGATTATGATGTTAACGTTCCCACCTACTTCCCGACCAAGCCAGTACTGACCCAGCAATGGTTGTTGGGGTTGCAGTGCTCGCGCAGTATTAACACTACTGGCGCAATACTGGCGGATAGTACTGACTCAGATATTGTTAGGCACACGGAAAAAACAATTCTGTTGGTGCAATCGAATTTTCGGTTGCTCAAGGATCAGACGAAAACTCGGCTGTAGGAACAGAAAAATTCCTTTATGAGGCTTCTGTATGGTCAATTGTTCTCAATTGCCTCAACTGAGTTTTAATATCGTTGAATGTTCAGACGAATATTTTTGGTTGCGGCAACAGAAATATTAGTTTTCATAACAGAGATATCGCTTTTGATTATCTAATTTTCAGTTGATTCCTATTTGTTTACACCAACTGAAATTTTTTTTGTGTGCAGGCAGCCAGTTATTCGCCAGTGCTGGCCAAGCACTAGCTGGCAGGATTTTGACAATCGTACAATTGGTTGCCATACATTGACCAAGCGTGTCAGAATTTACTGTAACGCTTGACTATTCAGTAGTCAAACACTTGAAGCCAGTAATGGTTGATAAAATCTTAGACAGCATGTAGACACCATAGCTTCGGCCAAATGTTGGCCTCGTCATGTCTAAAGATCCTGTATGAGTTGTACTCAGTGACCTCATTATCGGGAACGCCATCGCTCCGTTCCGATTTTTCGCGACGACAGCCCGAGGGTAAATCCTCCGTTTCCGCTCGTTTTTAAACTGGAAAAAGTTAGTCGATTCTCTCGTCAGTCGAGATCGATATCGCGCGGAGCGGCGTCCATTTATATAAAGGAAAGTTGGAGGGACTTCCTTCGTTTCCGCGTAATTTTTCACGGTATTTCTCGAAATCGTGAAGAACCCCAGCGACTTTATATTTACCATCGTAATTATGGGATACAACGCTCCCCCTCATCTCTTTCGTTTCTTCTTAAGGAATGTATAACGGACCTTGTAGAAGCGAAGAATGTTAACCGGTCGTTAAATACGCAAACGCAGCGTGAAATATCGATCGCGAACGCGATTAAGGGGGACCGGGGGGAAGGAAATCACCCTCTTTTATTGATCCTCTCGGGAAATCCGTCGTTAACGTTTCCTCCACAAGGGAAGTTTTCCCCCCGCTTCTCCTCCTCCCCCATCTGCTCCTTCGTTCTCCTCGCGGGAAAGTTTAAGCCCTCGTCGCTGAGGGAGGGCACTCGCCGCGAATAAAGTTACGCGGCCGCAAATTCGCAAGTACAACAGACACTCCTTCTTCTGCACCTTCTCCTTCTTCTTCTTCTTCTTCTTCTTCTTCCTTCTCCGCCGCTTCCGGATCTCGCCGGATACATTAGGCGGTGCGAAAAGTCACGCGCAAATATTTGATAAGCGCGGCGGAACACGCGCGAAAATCGCGAATTTCATTCGCTGAACGGGCCCGTGCCTCGTGTGACGACGGGATCCTGCTTCTCGTGATATTTTCGCGCGGTATAATAATGAGCCCCGTTAACGTCGCATTAACGTCGGGAGATAATTTCTCGACGCGCGCGTCACGCCGCTCCGGCGAGTCCTTTTTTCCGCGCGCGGAATTTCTCTCCGATTTTTCTCGATCGTGACTGACAGACGCGGCGGTTTCCCGGGTCGCGAATAAATTCCGCAGGCCTATCTGTCCCGCGCGAACAAATGTCCGCGCGGTGTCGACGCGGTGCCGATTGAATTCCGCCGGATTCTTTCCCCCGCGAATTCATCGATCGCGCGCGTCCGTCGCTTTATAGAATCGCGGGGCACGCGTCCGCCCGACAAAGCCGAATTCGCGTAATTATTTCGTCGTGTAATGAGTCCTCGTCATTTTACACCCGGCCGCGATATTCGCGGCAGCTGCCGTCAATCGGCAGGCGAAATTGTCAATTAGGATGCATATTTAGCCATTATCGATTTGCCCGATAAGGGCCCTAACTGTCGCGCACGTTTCAGAAAAAAGAAGAGAAAGAGATTAGAGAGAATTCCGACCCGTTTGACTAAACCGCGTATTCTTTTTTGTATTTATAGCAGGCTTCTCTTCAATTTATGGCGGTAAGATTCGACCGAGCCGATTTTCAGAGAGAGAGAGAGAGAGAGAGAGAGAGAGAGAGAGAGAGAGAGAGAGAGAGAGAGAGAG
>NW_022639532.1:992082-1017842 GCF_010583005.1 Odontomachus brunneus
GAGAGAGAGAGAGAGAGAGAGAGAGAGAGAGAGAGAGAGAAGTACCAGACGAGATCGTTCTCGTTAGTTCATTGTTGTCTCGATCTCATCTGCGATTTATGGATCGGAAGGCAGACAGGCAGGCGGACAAACAAGCAGGCAAGGCAGGCAGGCAGGCAGGTGATTACTATTAATCGGCCATAATTCGCGACGGAAAGGCAACTCTAGAGATCTGTCAGGGAGCAGACGGAGCGCTGCTCGGGACATCTGACGTCACAGGCAAATTCGAGACGGTGGTGTAATTAACAGGATATACATCCCCCGCCGTCCTGCCTCTCATCCCTCTCACGCACGCCGATCGGCTCCTTCAAAGGGAAGGATCCTGTTACTGTTACTGTCGGGAGCAGATCCCGCTAATGCCACCGAGAAGACGTCGGTTCGTGCGCCATCGGGGATCTCGCTTATTAATCCACGGCGTCTTAGCCGCTCGGAGACCCGCGCGGTAATTGCTACTGATGATAACGACAACGATAATAATAATAATAATAATAATAATAATAATGACGATAAGACAGAGGAACCTCCGATCGCATCTGTTTCTCTCTAGGTATATAATATATATTTCTATACTACAGACACAAAGATTTCTGATCAACTGGAGATCTCGTCAACTCGAACGGAATTCTAACTTTAACCGGAATTCTGGTTCGTTCATATTTCACCAAATATTTGGTTAATCCAACCAAACTATTTTTTGTTATGTGTTTATTATTGGTGTTTGCGTTTCAGATACCTAGAAGAGTCGCGGAATGTGCGTTCTTTCTTGCAAGCTCCCAGCAATCAGGATATAACATACAAAAGGAGGAGCGTTTTCGTCACTTGGACAACAAAAATATATTCTTGAAGTTAGGCTTCAAGAAACATGCAAAGTTCGACGTTATGCGGTTTTCTCGTTTCCATGCAAGATATTCCGGGAGAGTGTCTTATCTTTTTTCCGCGAGCTTTACAGAATACTTCCTTGAACGAACGAGTCATCCTGAATAATCAGAGACGAGGTTGCGACTCCGAAATTTTATTAGCGTCGTGATAAATTCACGAGCTCGGTGCGAAGTTAAATACGATACAAATTACACGCGACGCGCTCGTCGCTGCGGCGGCGATGAAATTACAGACGACGAATTAGACGGCTGAGGTCACCAACAACGGAGGCGACCGAGGCGAAAGAACGCGCGGAAGGCAACGCGCGGAAAGGAGGCGCGCCTTTCGACATCGCCCCTCGCGGAATAAAATCGGAGATTTTCGATAGAATGCATTTTAATGCGACGGCATTTGCATAATCGCCGGAATTCGCGAGCGCGCGCACGCGAATCGCACGTGATGCAGCTGAGTAAAGAAGAGAAGCGTACCTCCTCCCGTTCACCACCCTCTGGAAATCCCCTTCTCTCTTTCCCTCTCTCTCTCTCTCTCTCTCTCTCTCTCTCTCTCTATCTATCTATCTATCTTCCTCTCATTTACTCACTCACTTCTTCTCCCGTTATTCTTTCATTCGTTAGAATAATAGGGAAAATTCGCGGAATCGTGAAATCCCGTTGTGGATATTGTCGAGCTTCATCGGGGGCAAATCGAAGTAAGTAAGTAAGTAACGAAGTGTCACCGATATCAGAATAGAATTCGCCCCGAAACTGTACAATATAAACTCGGTTGTAAATAAACGATTTTCTCACTTTCTATCGAAATCGAAGTCGAAATTGAAATTAAAGTCGCAACGATTTAAGTTGTCACAGTTAAAACACACCGCTGATATATGCATGCATAGTAACCGGTATATAAATATAATCGATACATAAATACTGGTATATAAATATGTAAAAATCACTTCTCAAAATAATGTTCTCTTACAGGGATGCCGATAACATTATCGACTTGATAACATTATCGACAAACTATTGACCTCTTTCTGCGAAATGTATATATTGGTTGCACAAAGTGGCAAATTTTGCTTTTACACATTAAAAGTACATGCAAAAGCGAATAGGAGCATTGTTGAGAACAATATGCGAGAGAAAAGCAGTAAAAGGTTTCAAAGTAGACATCTCGAGCTGTCAGTCGATGTAAATATTTCCCTGATACAAAAGGTATGCAGTTTGTGCTCATCGAACGGATGTGTTTGCTCCACTCAAAATAATTTCAAAGTAGACTACTGTACCTTTACGACTTAAATATAGAGAAGCTTAAAAATATATACGAAAAGTTTGCAGAAATATTTCCATATATTCATGATCAAATTTTCCGTTAAATACCGGTAAAACAAAGCAACACGCATTTGTATAAGGTCTACATATGTATAAGAAACACGTAAAAGAAACAGCGTGTTAGTAATGATCGTCTCTACGTTATCGGCATTTCTCGAGGTCGTTTACTTTGGCATCCTCTTAATTTACAACAAATTCTTTCTCTCACAAAATACCACATTCTGCACCGTTATCTCAGCCACTGTCAAATCCGATTACTGCACATACATATATCAGCGGTGGTTTTCAATTCTGACAGCTTGAAGCGTTGCGACTTCATTCGGTGGAGAGAGTGAAAATTATTTAGTGACTGAATCTAAATTCATTACTTGGTAGATTCGTGAATGTAATTTCTGTCTGTCAAAAGTATAGAATAAAATCGTACAGGATCTTCGCGAGAGAGATATCTCGGACGCAATGAGCGAGACCGCTAATAGTCAGGCAGTTCCTCATTCATCGATCAGAATAATCGACAATCTCGTGGAAAACTGCAGAATTTCTGGCCATGCTATGCTATGCAATGCATCGACTAGTTCTAAGTGCGCGGTTGTCTTCCTCGAATAAGACTAGATCTGAAAGTTGCAATAATGGTGTCTCGATTTAGCGACGTCATCGTCGCCGCAGACGTGCGACATTTTAATTTGTCAACGGCGCGCGCGCGAAAATAGTCTCGACTCGACGAGGTAACGGTTGCAATCACGATGAATAATGCAACAATCATTCCCGTGATCCGATCATAAAAAATGAACGTCGAGTTTGCTACCCAATCTCGCTTATCTGACAGTTTGCAGCTATTCCGTTTGAAATAACAGTGCGGCAATGCGACTCCAGAGCAGTTGCAGTTTATTTCGAGCGCGGCTGATATTAAGTCTCGAAACAGAATAACAAAGTTGATTTTTTTGGTCAGCTTTTATTTCACTTTAGAGTATAATTTTAGTCAAAGTAAGACTGCCGTAATCCTCATAAAAGATATTCGTGTAAGTACCAAGTATAACACTATAACAATGTTATAATTACGGGGCGCTTTTAATTGTGTCAATCAGTACGTCGCGCTATTTTGCCGGGAAAGGCGACAAATATCTTCGACTCTCCCTCGTTATTCTCGCCCGGTTGCTGTTGTCCTTTGACGTTTGTTCGCGATTAGCGGTGGCGAAAGTTCCCCGCCCGACGCGGCATCGCGAACTTTCCCGAGTTGTGCGAAAGATTGCCGACCAATTTCGTCGACTTGACTTACTTCTCCTCCTCGTCTCGCGATTCTTGAAATTTGTTTACGCTGGAAAATCGCTGACGTCTGTCTACGCTGCACTGGAAGCGCACAAAGTTCGCCTTTTAGTGCGACAACAGTTCTGATCTCTTCTTTCTTCCTTTTCCCTTGTTTCCTTTTCAAACGGAATACGAGTTTCACAGGAAAATTGTTAAAATAATCCTGAGACGAATTGTAGTGAATTATGAACGTATTGGAACACACCACGAGATAAGTCCTGTTCATTATTGCTTCGCGATACTATCTCTCGGGACGAAAATGAGGTTTCTTTTTCCAGATGAATAAATATCGCGTGAAGGTTTTCTTCTCCGCGATCTCACGCGGCAGTCTTTTCGCAAAGTCATCGTCGTCGATTTCGCGAAAGCGCGTCTTTTTCCCGATGAAAATATCTACGTACGCACGGACCAAAGAATCGATAGGTTGCGCGCGATTCTATGTGGAGGAGGCGGCGAGCTTTCTTCCAAGATCACATCCATTCAAGCCGCCCTGCAGACGACGGCAAGAAGAGAGTCGAGAGGATTTGCGAAAGGGACGAAGAGATCGCGTTAAAAGTTGACATATGAACCGAAGAACTCCGTGCGCTGGAATAAACGCATATGTCCTCTATTCCAGTTCTACCATTTTTTCCCCGTATCCATCATATGTGTGTAGTTGCGGCGTAATGACGATTCCCGCGCTGATAAAGCATATTTTCGCTCTTCATGCGCGCGCGTTTAAAAAAAAAGTTTCACCCGACAAATACTCGATAAAATATAATAATTGTATAAGTGGAACAAGCGGACATTAACGTATCATTTCTTTTTCTCTCTAAATATATTTTTTACAAAAATAAAAAATGTAGTACAAACTGTGTATCTATCAGTTATACAGAATACATATATTTCTGCTTTTTTATTATTTATTCTAGCCTTATCGGAAACATAAGGCTTCTTTAGCAACAATTTTTATTTACAAAAAAATGCATTCTTCCTTTCTTTTAATAACAATAAACATGTAAAATTTTAAATATTAATTTCGAAGATATTATCATTTTTATCTGTTATTAATTATAGATAATACAAAAGGTATGAAAAGGAACAACTATTTATTTGCACGTGTGATTTGATCACTGTGTGTAAGTCACTTTTCTTAGCAAATCACAGAACAAAGTCATCTGAACCCAGTTTTCTAACGGGGGTCGGAACAAATGCCTACATTGAAAAAAGAACATTTATTAATGCTGTCCAAAATGGCATATTAAGTTGCTCATACAGACCTTCACGAATCTTTTGCCGCACGGTTCGCTTTTGCGCAGGATCTCATCCGTGAACTCGCAACCTAAGTAGTTATCATACCAATCAGTTCTCTAAAAAAAAAAAGAGTAATGATTGCAGACTTCCATGTCGCGGCACAAGTATATATACGCTGTCACAATACTAATATTATAATTATTGATTGATCAATTACTCACTATTTTTCGGGGTTTTTCTTCTTTATTCTTATCACTTTTCTCTATCCTCACTTCTTTCGTTCCCTTATATATTTGAAAAAAATATAAAAAAATATATACAATAGTTATATATTACTAAATATAATAATTTGACTACATTAAAGTATATAGTGGGCTAATAAGATTATATTAATCAATTCATGCAAACTAAAATCCTGTGGTAACTCTTATTAGCTCACAACATACTTTAATGTAGTCGAATATTTTTAAGAACCTTATTTCTAAGGATTTGTTATAATATAACAATTATTATTAAGTTATTACTTACCATTTTTCGCGACTTTTCTTCCCTTTCTTTATCTCCCTTGTTTTCGTCGATTACTTTTTTATCACGTTTATCTTGATGTTTTAATTTTAAGTTTGGAGTCTCTTCAACTCTGGAACAGTCTTTTTCCAACGACTTTTCCGTCACTCGATCTGTACAGATGTTGTCTTTACCACCAACATTGATCTTCTCTATCGATACAATACGTGGCCCCTTTGAGCTCTTCCAGCTTTCACTCTCATCCTCGACATTCTGATTAGTTGAATTATTCTTTTCGAGAAGAGGATTGCGCTTTTCAAAACTCAAGTTCTTTCTTTTTAGTGACAAATTATGTTTTTTAAATGTCGTATTATTATCTTCAAGTAACAGATCCTCTTTCTCAAAGATTAAATTACGTTTTTCGGGAACAGAGTTATTCGTTTTCTCCAAAATAATTTCTTCTTGTTGTTTAGCTTCAACATCTACTTGCAATAAATTTTTCACGCGACACTCATTTCCTACACTGAAATCATCCACGCTACTTTTGTCCCAAGATTCAGGAATAACTCGAGGGTTTCTGGTGCTACTCCGAGAGAAATTGTCATTCGCGACATTTTTGTTTAAAGTTTTGTCTAAGGAATCGCAAGTTTCCGGAATAATTCGGGGTTGTTTGGTGGCCGTGCTGGAAAAGATACAGGCAATACCGCTTCCGTTCTTGCTGTTCCCGGGAATATCTCTCTCCTTACTTTCGGGACGTGCTCTTTTTGAGATATCACTGTCAAACGGCGAGTCGAGAGTTTCGGGAATAATTCGTTGCTGTTCGTTACTTTCGTGTTTTCTCTTATTACTTGTCAACGGCACATCCTGTGTGTCTTCAACAATCACCAAACCAGAGGGGGAGAACGTTTGCGTGCTCGATTTAAGAAGTGTGCCGAAGTCAAATGTAGGATTGCAAAATCTCTCGGTGGAGCAGTTCAGAATGGCAAGTGGGATTTCTGAGTCGGAGATCATTCTGCGCTTGAGCACACTCAGTTTGTGATCTACAAGATGGATATATTGCATATTACGATGGAGTTATAATATTGACGTTTTGATAATTGATACAGGATTATTTTACGACCACTTCTATCACTTACGAATGATCGGATAATCTGTTGCGATAGTTTGAACTGTGAATTGCGAGGAATCATTGGCAGGCTGTTGTATAATAACAGCATTCTTGGCCATCAGATCCCGAGGTGTCAAAGGCTTCTTTGTAGGATATATACACGATCTTCCGCCTAAAACATGATTCCAATTTTAAGCTACTAAAAAAACATCGAATAATAATAAGAACACAGACATCGAGAGTTTCATATTTCATGTTAGTAATTTCTTGTTTATTTGCTATTTTAAGAGCAGAAAAGTCCATTAAAATTAATTACCTGCCGCGTAAATTATACAATTGTACGAAGCATATTGTTTCGCGCAGAAGTGCACGAAAAACAGGCCGCAAAATAGCGTCTTGCGTTCTTCCTTAGGTAAGAATAATTTCGAACTAGCTTGCAGCCAATTCTCATTTACAGTAGGTAGAAAATCACTGATTTTAGGCAATTCTTTGGTTTTCTCCACAGCTTCCATTACTGCTTCCCAATATGCAATGGTGACAATTGTTTTGGCAGAGGCTAATGCACAAGCCAACTGCATAAAGTGCATATAAAAGAAAAAGATTATTGAAGAGAAGGTTCAATCATTAATTTTTTAAATATATTTATGAAATCTTACTTTTGTAGTGAACAAAAACTGCTTAGGCACTGTCAGGTGTGTGCAGGAAACATTCCAGCTGTCAGATAGTGTACCTCCAAGATTCGTCATAATGCTCTTCAATTTGGCTGCTTCTTCTTTGTTCAAACTCGATGTCACAACCACAAAGGAATGATATGTCACACTGCAATGGCAGAATTTGTAGAAAAATTCTCAACAAATAAACCATCTTAAGCTTACATGAAGATACTGTGTTTTAGGCCAAATTGCACTTTGTCATCAGGTTTTAGAACAAACTTTTCATCTTTAGGCAATCTTTTCTTCTCTTCATTTCGCAAAATATATGTTCCGTACTTGGATACATCACATATAACACATTTATATTGCAGCTAAAGAAAATTTCAACATTTTAAAAAATATATTTAAAGAAATACATGATTACAAGTAGATAAGATCAGATTTACTTCAGATTCTTCACAAGGTTCTATCGAAACAACTGCATGAAGCCTGCTTATTGTGCTATCATTTTTAATCTGGATGTTGCTTATAGATTTGCCAAAAGATACTTTATGTTCTGGCAGAATATAAATGCAACGACCTAAAATAAAGTAAAAAGTTTGTATTATATGTAGTGATTAGATTCTATCAATTTTAGATTATTCAGATTTAATACTTGATGATTAACACTCTCAATACCTTGGTATTCTTCAAGACACCACATATTGACAATAATCGGTTACAAATTAATAAGTATTACGTTATGTTGTAATTTTAACAATTTGTTCTTCTCTAAAAGTTGGTCACTCTAACCTAATTGAAAATAAACATCACTCCCCATCATATTACAATACATAAATTTCTGTTTGTTAAATTAGAAACAATAATGATTTGACTCGATTCTTGACTATTAAAATTAGAAATCGTTAGATTTTTTGAATTCAATAACTATGGATAACAAGAATGATTAATCCGATATTAAGCCATTAAGTAATTATTCGAAAATAAAATCTCTGATTAAACATATAATCACCAAATTTGAAAATGAAAATGTATTCTGACTTGCTTTTAAATCATAAAAGTTCATAACAAAAGAACGTTTTGAAATACAACTTTACATGTGGAATGAAGATCACATAGGGTGTTTCGTTAATACCTCTCCGAATCATTTTCCTAGAATAGAAATAAGTTATAAACATCACCATCTACTACTATTATGTGATTTATGACAACCCAAAGCTACCTAAGGCTGATATTTCACGTGTCGTACGACACGTGAAATAGCACCCTAATGCTGTCGGGTAGGACGCGATTGACCATAGTACGATTGACGCAGTTGTAATAATTGGTTCGACCTGATAATTCACTAGATAATTCTTTGCATCGGTTGGTTGTGTCCAATCGTACCGTGGTCAATCGGGACGCTCTCGTCCAATCGCACCGTGGTTAAACGGGTGTCACTCTAGGGCCAGTATTCATAGTCCGATCTTATATTTAAGATCTTCTTAAGTACTGTCTTAAGATGTCATGAACCAAACACAGAGCCGTATTCGCATCTTAAGACTATTTAAGACGGTCTTGAAATAAGATTCGACTATGAATACGGGCTATGTATATTATGTCTATGATCTCTTTCTACATGTACATGTTGGCTTCACTTTTCTGGTCGTATGGTCGCGGGGTTCATGTATATTCATAGGGTGCGGTCCAACAACCGTTACAAATGCTGCGTAGTGTTTCTCCCTCTTGTTCTATTCCTCAGATTCGAATGAAGAAAGAGTGAAGTACAAACGCTACAAAGCATTTGCAGCGCCTGCTGGACCGTATTTATAGTCGTAACAGATAACACATAAGGCATAAAATATATATATCACGACCAATCACGACTCGATTTTGTTTATGATTACGGATACGGATATGTTTACGGACAATTGGACCCGCATCTTAACGGTTTATTATAGAGTTTGGCCACGAGGAAACAACTTTTGACTGGTCTATGTTTTATTAAATTCCACACAGTATCCAATCACAGTACTCCTATTTCGATAAAATCACAGTCGTGGCCAAACTCTGGTTAGAGCAGAGGTGTAGCCAAAGGGGGCTGAGGGGGCTGCAGCCTCTCCCCCGAAATTAATTTTCTGGGTTACGCTAATATCATGTTCGACTGATTCTGGGTTAACCCATTCTGGGTTATTCAGCCTACGTTTATTGGTCGAACAAATACTTATAAGCTTTATGATTGGCTAGTAGAGACTTTTGACGTCATTAATCGCTCTCGGAACGATTAACTCAGGGCCAGTCGAACACGCTATAAGTATGAAAAAATTTTTTTTGAATGACCTTTTTTTCTCGTCAAAAATAAAAAGTGCAGTCTCCCCCGAAACTTTTTTCTGACTATGTCACTGGCTTAGAGTAACTCTAGTCGATTGGAAACTTCTAATCAATGAAAGAAGAGGGATCTTATATGTAAGATCGTTTTAAGTTCATCTGCAGATGTTTCATAGCCAATAGAACAATTTGTATAGTATCTGAAGATGGATTTAAAACAAATTTAATTCTCTAGTGTGGGCTGCATCTAGGAATTATAGTCATAAACGTAAATTCCTACAGCTTCTAGTTTTAAATAGTTATATTTAGCAATTTACTAGATAGGAACATATTTCATGCGCAATTCAGTGTGAAAAAGTGTATTGTGTCATGTAAATTCCACTATTACGCGCACTCAGTTTTTGTTAGACGATTATCTTTACACCTCGATCGAGGTGAGACTGAACTTCTCTACCAATTCAGCTATCACCCACGACAATTAAAACACTCGTTTGTTTCACTCCGACTACAGATACTACTGCAATCGACCTGACCATTGCTGAAACAAATGAAATTCGCACTACGATCATCGAGAATAGTCATTTCGGGTTTGCGTTGTTATCAACGAAGCTTCTCGGTACAGAAGGACGATGATAAGCAGGAAGTTGGAGAAAACAACTCGAAGGAAGCTCCAGTTGACGATCTGGCAGAACCAACAAACTGTTGTATGTCAGGATGCGCGAACTGTGTGTGGATTCAATACGCAGAACGATTGAGCAGCACAATCGACAGCACGTCAGATGTAAACTTGCAGACAGCTATTTTGGAACGAGTGCAAGACCCCAATATGAAGGCATTTCTTATGATGGAACTGCGTTGCCGGAAGTTGATAAAGTAGCGTTCTATAATATTTCATAACCAAATGTGCAAGTATATAAAATTAATTATATACCATTGTCGGGAAATTTAAAAACTCGGCAAAAAAAGAAAAAAATATCAATTTTTTGTAGAGTAAAGGTAGCGAGAATAAAAAAAACTGAAGTTAAAATCTAACAGAGTACAAGATACAACGATAATAAATAATGACAATAATAAAAAATAATGAATAATGAAAATTGAGAAATAAAGAAAATAAAAAATCGATGCCATAGAAGTAAAATGATAGCAACAGAAATAATTATTTATCGTATGTTAGGATACGAAATATAAATAGGATGCAGTAAATATATGAAAAATATATCCTTGTAAATATTTTATACACACACCTAAAATGTAAATATATGTAAATATATGTAATGTACAGTACGTTACAAATGTTGCTATATTGTGTGTGTATACTTTGCGCGTGAACACCGACGTTGCATATTTTTTGAGCGTCATCCAAACGAGAATAAAATAGATTCTTACAAGAATAGTTCCCTTCTCTCTATCTCTTTTTGCTTCACTCTTTTCTCTCTCTTTCTTTCTCTTAGTCGCAGTTTAAATTTAATCTCTCGATCTGTGACCACATCTTTCTCCCCTGCGATTGATATCTGTCGGTAACGGAGACTCGGAACAGATATTAAAACAGTTGAAAGAAATACAGGAGAAGAATTGCACGTGTTGAAAGATCGATATACAGGGAAACGAACATTAAATCACAGAAGAAGAAATATAGATCAAGGAAAAATAAACTTATTACATTTGTGCAGACTATTTTAACTCGTTGAGCTATAATTTGAATTACAGATTGAAGCAATCGCAATTAAACGTGTCTACAATCTTCGATGTATTGCTTCCAGCTACGAAAGATTGCGCGATTACCTCTTCACTTGGTTTCCCAGGTGGAAATCACAAAAAATTGCAATGTCGTCAAAATGATGTCAAGATGAGAAGATAATTGAAGAACCTCACTTTTTAATCATGATTCGATTATTTTCTCGTTATTTTGACATCATCGTGATTTGTTTGGGTCGCGCGTTCGAACTTTTGTTTATCGATTGGCAACCCTACTGAAAAATTTCTATTGAGATCTCAATTGTAATATCACATAAAACAAATGAGACCTCATATAGAAAATTTTTTGGAAGTTTCATTTTAGATCTGAATAGAAATTGTTCAGTGGGGAACACCTGGCTTTTCTGATCTTCCTTAGCTTTCAGTTTGCGGTTTCTCAAAATCCAAATAACTATCGCAATCTCGCAAATGGATTCGTTGAACCACTGACGAAATCGAGCGGAAACCAGGCCGTCGATAAAACGGCGCGGCAATCTTATCCGCGCCGCGCGCGTCACGTTCTTCCTTCGCGGTGCGCGTATGCGAACGCTTTCGCATTCGCCCACACGCGGGGACTTGCGATTTATTTCTCGCTCGTGGGGCGCGATACACTCGTGTCGCCGCAATCTCGGCGGAGCATCGCGGTCGAGCGCGTGAAATGATCGCCGTCGTCGCCGACGAGGATCGATAGATCCTCGCGGGATTTGACCCGTGCCGGCTGCTCGAGGAGCGCGGCAGAGCAGTGCGCCGTATGTGGAGACCGAAAAAATCTCACGAGTGCAATTATCATCGTCGCCAAGCTCCTTCCTTCGTTGGCGAGCCTTTCTTTTGATCTTCGTCCACTGCAGTGCCGAGTGAGTGACGAAAGCCGACTACGAAACGCGATGGTGATAAAAGAAGGAGAACTGATAAGGTGACGGTTCGCGCTGCGAAGCCAAGGAGGAGTTCAGTGTCGCATGCTAAAGGACGAAAACGTGAAGTAAATTAAGTCTCGGAGATAATGGATTGATTGAAATGATTGACATTGATTATAGTCATTAATTCATTGATCGACCTGCGACAAATTGCTCAATGGTTTTATCTTTCACGCGTTCATCGATATAACATATGTTAACTTGTTATTATTTAATACCGTATTATTAAACTGTACTTGCACGGCACTCTCGCGTTCATATAAAAGCAATAGATAAAAAGAAGTAAGGAAGAGTACATAGGATTAATATCAAAACTGCCGGGCGTATATTATTAAATTGCCCGTCGGAGCGGTTTATTAAATTAATTGAAGCACATAAATCTGTTGTAGGAATTTGTTATCCGACATGTTAAAAATCAATTGTCAGATAGTACATTTGATTCAATTACTGTCGAATCGGATCGCAAGAGAACTTCGAATAAGTTCGAATTCTCGGATACTTCGGAGAAAGGAGAGGCAAAATGGAAAAACCCACCGAGTGGGTGTCGGGCGCGCATAAACACGCGCTTTAAAGGCAACAGGTGGCACGTGCGTGCGTGAGTTCAGACACATAGAAGATACAGACACAATTCGCAGAAACCCCATGATCTCTGTGAATCCGCGGGCAGTTGTTTGCAAATAATCGCGAAAGATTAAACAAACTCGTCATTAATTTCACGGCGAGTGCGATAAGTCATGCCGGCACCTCCCCGCGCTTTTCGCGTTCATCTCCCGACAAAACACCCCTCAATGCATCAACATTCCTTCGCGAAACTCCATTGTCGTCTCGCGCAAGTCCAGATCGGCCGAGTCATTCAGAAAAATATACATCGGGAAAAAATGCTGGTAAATTTATTTGTGGGATGCGAAGCTTATTTCTGGAGTAAAACATTTCTGTGGAGGGCTAAGCTTATTTTTGTGAAAAAAATTATATTCTGCAAATAAGTTTTCAATATTTTTTCTCTCAATGCAGTGCAAGAGTCTTGTGGGAAAGAAAGAAGACCTTTTCGGTCGTCCGAATAGACTCGTCTGATCGACGACGGCCACATTAATGATCGTCGCCATTAAATTGGAGCCAGACGGGGCTGAGGATGACAAGTCGGGGTAAGGCAGTGGTCCACGAGGACGCAGCGGACGATCCCTCGGCCACGAATTCACCTTTGGGTCAGTTATTGGTGCACTCGTCGATGCCGGCGGCTGCGGTCGCTGTGAAGTTTTGCGGCGAGGATTCCGCGGAAGAAACGGCCGAAACTGTAAGTCCAAGGAAACACGACCTCTTCAGCACGTTCAAGAGAAGAGCCTTCAGCAGGATTAGCTTCAAGGGCGAATCGGGTCCGCTGTTGAATAGGTGAGAATGTGTGAAATCGCAGCAATTTTCGTAGGAAAATTCGTGTGAAAGTTAAACTTTCGAAGAACCGCGAGATCCGAAAAAATAGGGAAATTTAGCTTCAATAATGTTAGCTTATTGTAGTTTCTTCCTAGTTTCGCACGCCTTATCGCAGTTGTGTTTAGCGTCGGACACTTTTGTGCAAATAATTGCCGTTTAATTGACATCGATTAGCGACCATTACGCGGTTAAATACAGTAATAGTCGCAATTATGAGTTACATCCGTAATTCGGCCTGTGTGTTAACTTATCGCGAAAATTCTTAGGATGAAAAACTACGACGCCAAGTCAGTCGGTTTATCGCACTTGAGTCGCTTGGAACCAAAAGTACTTAAGTAAATAATCAAACAATGAAAGAGCAAATCACGAAGATGCTGTCGCGTCTCTATTTGTTTCTGTAAGTCAACATGAACAGTGTTTTTATTTTCTATAAGGAATATATAAAGTGTGTTAACAGTGATATTCGTAAAGTTTGAAATGCAAAAGTTACTTGAACAGTTTCTCTTTCTTTTTTAACGTGAAACAGTGAGAGGTTTTCTTAATCCTGCGAAAGCGGTCGTGTCAAGATATGTTCAACATCGCATGATAACAGAATGCTCAAGGTTATAGAAAGCCAGAAATGAAATGATCAATTTAAACATTTATACCAAGCGTATTTTATCGTCGTGCCAGACGAGCAGCAAATTTATGGCTTGTCTCTTTGCGTTTTATAGTTCACACTTTCTGATCATGATACACACGCACACGTGCACACGCTCCCGTATACAGAAAGAGAAAGAGGGACAGAGAGAGAGAGAGAGAGGGGACGGTTTATACAAGTGTTGATGTACAAGTGAACAGAGGACAAGATCCATTTGACGCTGCAAACATTTCGAAGCGCCGTATGGACCGCGTCGAAAATTGTTTGTTACATGATTGTGCATGATAATGCACAAGTTTTCTTTAATTAATATTTAAAAATCCATGTGATCATTTGTAAAATGGTACAAGACTTTTTTATTAAGTTTGATCTAATATATAAGTATACAACAGCTGACGGCGTCGCTACAGCTCATCTTCAATTAAAATTTTTAATTAATATCTTACTGCCATTGCGAATATTGCAAAACGGTATGGGATTTTTATGTTCACTTCAATTCGTTCCCACAAAAATTTTGAAGGAGAATCTAGGACATCCTGTATATATAAATTGATATAAATTGTATATTTTGTATTCTGACTCGTACATATTGACATATCATAAACAACATCGTTAATTCCACTTTCGAAATGTCGAAAAATAAACGCAATACTAGCCTCTCTATATGTAAATATCTATGACGTATGTTGCATAAGCGAATTCCAATAGGAAAACGATAAGCTATCGTTTCCGTGTGTGATACCCGACGAGGACATCGCGCAAGCAGCTCGTTCGTTAATTCGCTCGTTAACGCAAGTTTCTTCCAACGAAGAACGTTAATACACTGTAATACTAGAAGACAGTGAATATCCTCACAGCAGTTCAGAATTATAGAAAGATATACTAATTAAAGATAAAAGAGAAACGATAACGATAAAAAGTAACTGAAGATTATAAAAGTAAACGAACAAATAAATAAATAAAATAATATATGACTAAATAAATATTCGCGCTCTACTATAATCAAATAAATAAGCAAATAAAGCAAACGACGGACCGCGGATTATTAGACATTTATTTACTGACTAACTATTACTTCGAAAATACGCCCGACGACGTAAAATTCGCATCACAATACGCGTTTTACACGCGGGACACGCCGAAAATAGCGACAGGCGACTGCTATTTCCAAAGCAGCAATTGCCGGAAATCTTTATTCCTCTCCCTCCCCTGTACGAAAATAGATGCACCTTAATCGCGAGTGTCGAATGTATGCGCTCTTCGCGCGCCAAGGGTAACCTCGGAGTGTATTGAAATTTTTACGACCAAACAATATCATTCTAGAAAAAAATTAATTTCATCGTCAAACGAACAATTTATCGTGACTTTATACTCGCCACTTGCAATGTGTTACATTATCATCTTTAGATCTACTAATATTATTGAAATTGAACAAAATAGTCTGCTCTGTGACTGATCATAGTTGTATACGCAAGACTGCTACAATTTAGCGAGTCGAAAGAAAGAAAGCAAATCGAGGGAGTCAGTTGCGTTATTTCGATCTAATTGATCTTGCAAATTAAAAGTTTGGACCGACGAGGCTCTCTTCTTCGTGAAACGGTTCAACGGCGCAATTCGTGCCAAAGTGACACGCGCGAAGACAAAGGGGAGAAGACGTTCTTGGCTGGCCCCAGCCGAAAGTGTATCCGCAGTGCCCGGTTAGCCTCGTTACGTTAACGAGCGGTCTTAATTAGCCGCGTTCACTGCACCTGTCTCACGGCAAATCATTCGATCGCGAAGCAATCGATAAGTAATCCATCAAACCGACCGACCGACCGCCCCGCGCGCGATAAGTCTGACTTTTGCCCTGCCTTTGTGACTGATATAGCTCATCCTTTTTGACGACTCGGCTGACGTGCGAGTTGTCAAACACACAGTGCGCGCGTGCACAATGATAAATGATAATTATTCGTAATAATAGTCTAGCGAGCAAATAAAAGGCAATCTCTCGTTCAATTGCTTTCTTCAAAACAATTGTTTCGAACGTATTGTCTGAAAAATATCGCGTACACTGTATGTTACTTTGAACCCCTGTCTCAATTGATCATAATTATACAAGCATGATCCAGCTCATAAAATTATAACGAAGTAAGACAGTCGTTTCCAAAAGTTTTTGTTATCAACATGTAATCGTCTTTCTACATAACATATACGTTCTTTGTGTATGTCTTATGTAATTATACGTCCTTCTACATAAAACAAAAAAGCATCCAAGCCCTACGGATGCCTAAAGTTAATTAAAAGGCAGTTTTTGTTTTCTACTGGCCGCGTCCCCATATTTACTCACTTTCTTAGCCCTTTGGAGCACAGTGGTTCACCGTGAAATCATCTGTTAGAACCAAATCGTAACTTCAGACATAGTGATATCGCAACGAAACCCAGCCTGTGCGCAGTAATACACTCTACCGGTTTTTTGTGTTACTCGTAGTATTCGCTTCAGTTTGCGCGTTTTATAAAAAAAGGAAAAAATTAATTTCAGAAGGAATGATCTCTTGGATCGTCACTCTAGACACGTGACATGAATATCTCATTATAATCTTGAAGATTCTGTGCTTCAAAGGGTTGAGAGCTAAGCTTGTACCCAAAAATACCTTTAGAAAAGAAAAAATGCTTCGAAGTGTTATCTACATTTTTTAAATAAAATTTTCAGTTTCATTTTTCTCAAAACATACTTCACGCGGATCATTTTTCCAACAACCACGGTCGATTGTTACTCTCCGCGAATTTTTGGACGCGACAGATGGAGACGGCGACGTCGTCGGGACGACGGCGCGCCTCGGATGCTGCGACGCTCCATCGTCCGGGCGAGATGGTCGGTGGGCTGTCGGGGCTGCGACGAGCAATTTCGCAAGTGTCCACGATGGTCGTGAAGGCGACGACTTCCGGCGAGGCGGCTTGGCGCGAAGAGTTGCTCAAGTATATAACCGCCGTCCCGACCGCTCCTCTCTTCTCTCTGAAAGAAATAATCGGGAATGGTCGCCGATCATAGCCTCGCCGACTCGCTCTGAAATCACTTTGTCAATTTGCACAAAATCAATGCTTATTTCTCTGCCATTCTCTGTGCTTTCCTCGCTTTTTCGTGTCTTTCAAAACACGACGACACGTGAAGCTTTTATTTAACGTCACCTTAATATAGGAAAGCATCGGAATTTATTGTCGAAATATCGGCGTGCTGTGCGTGCGAGGCGTATTTTTCGTTTCGAAAGAGCCACCCACGCGTCGTCAAGGCGGGAAAGTGTCCGCGATTGTGGCAACTAGCGGCGATGAACGTAATGGCATAAGCACAACGAATTACCATCGCTGGAAGATCGCATCGGGCTGATTCAGCCAGCGGTTCGCCATTCGCCGAGTAAAATCGCGCGATATATTTTAGACCTCGTTTGTGAACTCATTGCCAATTATTCGCTAAAAAAATATTCAAGTATCGAAATAGGACGCGATAAATACAGTGAGATTGCATCTGTCCCGTCTTATTTGTACGTGCTCGTATCGCAATGTGTCTGAAGTGATACAGAATTATTCGAGGGGAAGGCTGCTTTCACAATTATATCACCATCGGTGGCAGTGATTTCGAAATCTCTCGGATTAGTCATTTGGTTTTGCCGGTCGAGCGAAACATCGTCTAATAGCTGTCGGTACAGTGTTCTAAATTTGCACGAATTTCGTGTCTTTCAACCCTGACATATTGACCCGCGATGTAAAAATAGATTGAGCGGTGATTTTAAATAGCGTTCACGAGTATTTCGCAAGGGTACACCACTGGAAAGTCATCGCCAACGCCATTCACTTGAAGTATTCCGGGAATTTATGCATAAATAAATTGATAAGGTACACCATATATGTAAAAATATATTATAAATCTAAAGAAGTATACGTAAAAGAGAAATAAGAAAATATCGAATAATGAAATTTCTAGAGAAAAATATAATGAATTTAGATTGTAATTTTTATCTCACATACGTTTGTGTTAAATTTAATTAATTTCTTCTTTCTCTCTCTCTCTTTCCATTAAGAACTTTTTATATTGCCAATCTGTGGTATTTATATGGAAAGGGTTGCCTGAATTTTTAAGATAAATGAGCTGCTGTTTCCTCGGCAATGGATAACGGTGCAGAGTTCAAAGGCGTGGAGTTCTCTCAAATCGTCTCGCTGAAAGCTCTGCCTTTGATCTCCAAATTTCCGCGAGACGATGCTAAGAGATTGTGTAATCATGTCTATAAACACACACATACACACAATTTTGACAACTGTAATTTTGTTCTAAAACTGTCGAAATTATTTTCAGCGATTTCACCCAGTCTAACGCGCTGGGCAACAATATATATACTATGCGAATAAATAATATATTCGAACGACTTGACTTCGTAACGTTTCGTCTTGACTTTGTAGCGGAGAATCAGTCAGTTTCGGAATTAATGCTGTCTAATCTTTTTTTCAAGGTACCGCCAGACTAGATTCAGTTCCAGAAGGGTTCGAAAAAGGGTTGTCTTCAAGCATGGCGACTGCAACGTCGTGCAGGGGAACGTTGCCAAGCGACGTCGGCGATATCTTCAGGTGAGTTGTTTCCTCTGCATTAAATGCAGAAGAGGATAGTTATATTACAAATTCAAAAATCTGGTTTCTCTATTTTAAGTCTTTCGCTGCATATTTCTCGCGATAAGAATCACATATAATAAAATACAATCGAATCGTAGGACATCTTCACGACGCTGGTGGACGCACAGTGGCGATGGACGTTGTTGGTGTTCTCTATGAATTTCCTGTTATCTTGGCTGGGCTTCGCGCTTATATGGTGGCTGATCGCCTACAGCCACGGTGACTTGGAGCCTCATTTCACTAATCAAAACTTCACGCCCTGTGTCGAAGATATCCGCAGTTTCACCAGCTGCTTCTTATTTTCTGTCGAGACGCAGCACACAATTGGGTTAATTATATACTTTACGTTGTTATTTTATCCGCGTGCTAATATTGTATTACAAATTCCTTATGAAGATATGAATGATGCAGGTACGGAGCGAAACACATTACAGACGAATGTCCAGAAGCGATCTTCACGCTGTGCATCCAGTCGATGACGGGCGTGATCCTACAAGCGTTCATGGTCGGCATTGTGTTTGCCAAGCTGTCACGACCCAAAAAGCGCACTCAGACCCTTCTGTTTTCGCGCAATGCCGTCATCTGCCAGCGAGACGGCCAGCCCTGCCTCATGTTTCGCGTTGGCGATATGCGCAAGAGTCACATCATTGAAGCCCACGTGCGCGCTCAGATGATCAGGAGAAAGGTACGATAGATTTGAGAGGATCCAGCACAACAGCATTGCGGAATAGCGATAAAGTTTCGGTAATACAAAAGAGGAGACGGTAGTGAGATAATAGTCAGGGCGAGATGATGATAATCACGACCCTGATTCTCTAATCAAACGCGTCTTGTGTCTATCAGGTGTCGAAGGAGGGCGAATTGCTGCCGTTCTTCCAGACAGAGCTGAAGGTCGGCGGCGACGGCGAAGAAGATAAGATCTTCTTCATCTGGCCCACCACAATCGTGCACAAGATCGACCGGAAATCGCCGCTCTACCGAATATCGGCCAGCGACATGCTGCAAGAGCGATTCGAGATCGTCGTGATACTGGAAGGTAAGAACGCTGTTATTTCTCATTGTTAAGAGTATGCATAAAAGATTGACGTACACACGCCATGATATTTGAAATTTGTTAAAATTTGAGAACAATTAGCGACAGTGATAAACTACGAAAAAAGTCTTACAGCAAAAATTATTATTATAGGATTTTGTAGGAGTAGGTCAACATTTCATATGTATTATTATTTATATTTTAGGAACTGAAATACTATTAAAAAATTTGTTATCGTTCCAGCGGATTTTGCTATGTTTCTCAGCAAAACAGATCTTGCCAACAGTCCATTCTGACGGAAAATTTCGTGTAACTAAATGAGAACAAAGTGAAAAATTTGCCGACGAGGGATAATACTTCTATCGTCGTGACAAAAAACATTCGTCTGAACATTCAGTTGCTTTAAAATTCGATTTAGGTATCGACTTTGTAGAAACCTCCTACAGAAATTGTTCCTATCAGCAAGTTTTTCATCCGGCTCTCGGATAACAGAAAATTCAATTACACTAGCGGAGTTGTTTTGTCCATATGCACTACAAGAAACATAGCAAAATTGAAAAAAATGTATACAAAAAGAAATAGAATATTCTCTTTATATGTCGTGAATATTAACAGGAGTGATCGAGTCGACCGGCATGACGACGCAAGCGAGAAGTTCCTATTTACCGTCTGAGATCTTGTGGGGTCACCGGTTCGAGTCTATCATCACGTTCCGCAAAGAGACTGGTGAATACGAGGTCAACTACATGCTCTTCAACAACACCTACGAGGTGGACACGCCGCTCTGCAGCGCCGCCGAACTCGACCGCATCCGCGCGATGCATCATCGCTCGAATACAGGTGCGGTAGACCTGCAGAAGAAATATTCTTACTTGAATCTTTCTGATTAGAGGGAGAATCGTACGGGCTTTTCGTTATTTACTCAATTCCTTTGATAGTAATCAAAGGAATTACACACGTTCTTCGGATGGGAGTGTTCTTAGTTTTTCAAAATGAACGTGGATGAAATTTCTGTTCGCCAGAACGCACCGGTCCAGGTGCATTCTCCAACGAAGCTTCCAGTAGCAGTTGTTCGACCATCAGTTCGAGGCGTTTGAGCTTGAGATCCTCTTCCGGCGATCTACATACACAAACGTCGATGCCGGTGATGGTGTCTACGGCACTTCCAAACCCTATCTCGGTGATAATCACCGATCCAGAAAGTTCCTGTAAACGGAAAAGCGTCACTCTGCATCCTGACGTGCCGCCGTCATTCTACGCTCAAGAAGAGGCGAGTCGTCAATTAATATTAGATAAATAGATACATTAATACAAGAGAGAAAGAGACAGGTACATTTAATTATAATTTTATGTAATTATCCCATCTATGTTTTTACAGACGACAAACAGTATCGAATACGAGAACTCGAAGAATCAAGAAGATTACGAGCATATCCTCGAAGATATTAACGCGAGTTTGATAAAGAACAAGAAGCAGAACGGCACAGAAGTTAGGATACAACGAAATGAATCGAAAACAACGTTAGACTCGAAAAAAAGCGACGCGAGATCGAATTCGATCGTAGAAGAAATACCAGAAAGCGAGACGAGGAAGAATCCATCCTCCAGAAGCAACGTGAATACCGAGTGAGTAAAAACACTTCTCATTCAATTTTTTTAAATAAATCTTTACAGATTTTTCGCGGAATATCTCCTTTCTTAATAATAATCTTCAAAAAAGAATTTTCCTTAAAAGCTCACTATTACTTCGTGTCTCCCTATTGACTTTAACTTTTGTTACAATGAACCATTAAAATAAATGTCTCATTGAGTAAAATTTAGCATTCTATGCTAGCAGATTGGCAGCAGATTCGACCAGAATACCGCAGTAGATCCATCTGTGTCCGCATTAAGTTCTGTCAGAGCCTGCTGACATAACTCGACAGCAGATTGACCAAAAAAATCGTCCTCTGCGGCGTGTTCCGTTTAAATGCATTTAAATGGTTACGGAATGACAGATCCTGCTCGATCTTGGCCTTTAAACTGTCATTATGCTCTGCTAGCGGATCCTGTTGTATTTCTGCTGGCAAGTTGCCAATAAAATTCCCAGCGAACACTGGCCAAAATCTGCTTCTGCAGACATTACTATCTAATGTAGAAGAATCTCCTAAGAATACTTTGTTCTGTTTTGTCCTCGTGCAGACATTGCATGGATTGTTCGGAGACGCAGCATTCTTCCGTTCCGGCGCTCACGAGGTCCAGCCTATACGACGGCCACAAAGTCCAGGATAGTGCCAAGAAGACGAGCTTCCTCCTCGAGGAGGAAGCGAATCGCGATCATTCCCAGAACACATTTTGCCCCACTCACTGAGCACAGGTGAATAACGAAATTCCTTTCTGCCAAGCATGAAACTTAGGCACGCGAGCAACGCAAACAAGCGAACACGCACTCATACACGCTTCAACGGCGTGTTAAACAAGCGGCGAGATTAAGCGATTGACTGGCGTGATAATGAGGCCACTTCCCGGTACTAAGCTAATTCCGCCTATCACTCCCATGACCCCCGGCACTTGATTATCAGTCCGTCTACCATCTCTCTCTTTTTCTCCCGTGCCCTTCAGCCAGTTGCTAACGTCACAGTGTCGAAGGCGAGCACCTCCAGTTCGGCGAGTGCGGCCCATTTCGCTGAAATTTCGACGTTTACAATCCACGTGCAATGCGCGGAGACGCGCGAGTCGTATTAATTATGCACGCATGAGATCCACCACGAAGGCGGACGCCGGGAGTGACATTGATGTCTCGGTGACAATGGCCGACGTCTAGGATGACAGCGCGCGGTCGCGCTGTTAAGAATGGGAAAAGCGTATCACGTTGCCGAGATGAATCGTGGACACACTTCGTCTGTCCTCGGTCTGATGCACTGATTATTCAGCGCCAGGCGCATCGCGAATGGTAATAATCGGCGACACTTTTTGCGTCCGCTTTTTGTTTGAATTTTGTAAAAAAAAAACGGCACCTTCTTCTTTCAAATCTTCTTCATAAATATCAAAGAGAGGAAAAGAAACGGAGACTTTACGTCCATATATATTTATTATTCTTTCTTCACAGCCTGTATAACGTTTATACTTTCAAATATGAGTTTAGTATAATTTGGGAACGAGTTCTTTGACTATGTGTCGTACTTTTGAAGTTGTCGTTTTATGTTTCGTATTAGTGCTCCTCCATATGTTCCATTAGTCGTTGTTTTAAAGTTTGTGATGTTAGAAGAATACTGGCGCACGGCTTAATTGCCATGTAATTCTGCCTGTTTTCGAGTAAATACGAGTGAATGATGACTGTAACGATATCTAAGAAGCCCGCAATAGTTTTGAGACTGAGAGGCAAAAGAGGAAGAGGATCATCGTTACGCGCGAGCCAGGAAGCGCGATAGGATATGTTACACGCCGGGCACAAGGACGCAGCGAGCACGCTGCGCTCTTTAATCGTTAAGGCCCGGATGCTGCGCAATTAGAGGGACTTAAGTCGTACCGAGTGCACTGCGTGACATCTTTGTGGCCCAGTTACGGCAATTTAGGCTGTCTCTACCTGGATTCGCCGACATTTCTGTGAGCGTGAGAACACACATATTCAACAATTTTGAATTTCTTTGGGTGAAAGTGAGTTCTCGCGGACGTTAACGTGTGTACAGTAGTCTCCCTAGGGACACGGGCTTTTCCAAGGAAAAAGTTTAAAGTGTATTTATTAAGTAAATGCGAGACGTGGACTCGATCTCTCGGCAGCGGTGCTTTCGCGTCGATTGTTGATCTCGCGAACGAGTAGGAGGCAGTTGGAAGGTTACTGGAAAGGAAGACAAAGAGGGAGAGAGAGAAAGAGAGAGAGACGTTGAGAGAGACAGAGAGAGAGAGACGTTGAGAGGGGAAGGGAAGATGAGAGAGATCAAACGGATGACGTCACCGAAAAAGCCCGTTGATGCGCCTCTTCTCGCGTCGCGAGAGTGAGGAGTTGACTCCTCGTAGTTCCGCAACGTCGACATATCACACGTATATTACCGTTACGAAGTTTACGAGCGGAAACATCTTCACGTGTTTGTTGTAGTGCGTGCTCGTACGGAGATCGGCGGGTAGTTTGAAAAATTTGGAAACCACGATAACTGGTCGCTTTGGCGCTGAACGCTTTCGCGAGGCGAACATCGTGGTCATGCACGGAATCCATGAAGGTGTGTGCCAATATGTACATGACGTTTCACAGTGAGAGAAACGAGCAACAGTGCGGTGACACAACAGAGATCTAGGAAAAGACAGACAGAAAGAGAGAGAGAGAGAGAGAGAGAGAGAGAGAGAGAGAGAGAAAAAAGAAAGATCCAGAACTCCTTTGAATCCTAATTTCGTGAAATGCACCCTCGAATTAAGTGTAAATCTACCGTTCTTTCCTTTCCCTCTCCGTTGAAAAAGCGCGAGAGTTTTATTTTTTATTTTTAGAATGAGCTCGTTCGGACACGCGAACGTGGAGGATCTATGGATCTGTAAATCTATGTAGAGGGTTAATAACGACTCTCGTGTGCCTTCGCGTGCCCGTCGACACACGTTTCCGGCGCGGGAGGAAACGCGCTCAAACGTTACGCCGCGTTAGATTCCACGTGACCTCAGACCCATTTCGAGTATTTTACTTACTCATTCTTTGTCCGTTTTTCATTCTTAACAACGATAAATGATAGATCACAGAACTGGCGAGAGTTATTTGAAACGATGTGTGCGCATATTCTTAACGGAAATCCCTCTTATCGCGAGCATTTTATATGAACAATGCTTTGCATTCCATCAAATCCTATGTCTTCAGACCGAACTCCGATAATAAAGCCGAAATCCGTTCAATCTTGCGTAGATCTTCATTCCAGAGAACTTTCCACGAGTTTGAATTCTCCCGCCTCTGTCGTGTGCTTATCACGTGACGCCTTCTCACCTTTGAATTTAAATTCCGGTCCGCTCCAAGTTTCCTTTGGCCGCGAGACTTGCAAATCCCAAATAGACCACTGCGCTGAATGACGGATCGCCTGAAACGAGTTTGACGTGCGTGCACTCAATGATTACGGCGTGCGTATTATCCCCGCCCGCGCGCACTAAAGAGGTAAACGCGCTCCATGGTGAGATCTCGCGTGCGAATAGAGCGCGAATCCGAAACAGTCGCGAGCGCGACGCGCGTGCGGTGTGCTCCTAACGTGTCGGAAAAGCGCGGAAAAACGTCAACCGGGAAAGTACACAGCGGTGCTCGCATCACGCCCTTCGCTCGCTTGAAACTTTACTCGAACGTAATTGATCTTGCAGGCTCAAAGGGGGACCGGGACCTGGGAAGACCGAGCGATGTCGGATGATCGGCGGCCAACTTCGAACGGAGATCACGGCATCTCTAACTAATTGGAAGAAGGAAGCGAAGACAGACCCAAGTCGAGGATTAATCGAGGACGAGGAAAGAGACGATGATCGAGAGAATCAACATGGGTCGGTCCGCGTAAGGGTCGACCTTAACAACCAGAGTCTGAAGCAGAGATCGAGTAAAGAGAAGTGAAGGAAATCAGAGGAAAGAAGTGAAGTGAAGAAGAAGATACGAAGAAAAGCAGCTGCCGGCATGGATTCCAAATCGACGTGGTTCACCTCTTGAGGTGGCGGACGGTGAGGATGGAGGAGCCGTCGCAGAAACTTTTCCGCCTGCCGGGAACTATCGAGGAAGAGGAGGAAGATGAGAGGACGCAAGGCCGGCCGTCGAGGGAAGTTCTGGAGAGTGCGGCGCGAGCGGAATCGCCTCTGTTGGGGCAGAAGGTCGTCGCGAGCAGCACTCTCTCCGGCTTGCCCAGGAACGTCACCCTCGTCCGGGTTAGCACGCAGAGCAGCAGCATCGCCGGCGGAGTCTGTCGGCAGGATTCGACCAGGTGAGGCTCTCTGATTCTTGGCGCGATTCCAGACCCGATCATTTGAATAATCGTTACGGAGTCCTTCCCATGCATTTTTAATGACGAGAGAGAGAGAGAGAGAGAGAGAGAGAGAGAGAGAGAGAGAGAGAGAGAGAGAGA
>NW_022639532.1:1018168-1049056 GCF_010583005.1 Odontomachus brunneus
AGAGAGAGAGAGAGAGAGAGAGAGAGAGAGAGAGAGAGAGAGAGAGAGAGAGAGACGACGACGACAACGACGAGACATACAGCTGATAACGCGTTCCCTTGAGCTCGATCATTGAAAGTGACATTTCAATGGCTCGTTCGTATTATCGAAGGGATATCGTCCTTGTCGTGTGAGTAGAAGTCTTGGAGGATAAGTCTCTCATCGGGCAAGCAAACAACATCGCTGTTAGACGCAATTAACGCTCAGCCATACGTTTTATTAACGTTATGTTTCGCGTGTCGCGTGCGCGAACGAGGTTACCGTGTGCGCGAGTATGTTTACCCTTCAGCCGCTATTCCCATTCCTAACCGGGTTCGGTCGTTTATCAGAGCCAAGTGACGCGCGACATTATTATCGCGACATTTTCTCTACCTGCACGTCGCGCGCTCGGTACATACGACGTTTACTGTGAACCCTGTAGCTCCTAGCTGCGCATTTTTCGGGGCATTCCGTTCGCCGTGACGTCACGTGCAAACTTCTCTTTACCGAAATCGCAACAGCAACGAAGATCTTTGACGATGTAGTTGTGACAATTACCTTGTAAGAGTTCAATTACGACGAAGAAAGAAATAAATGACTACGATATTTCAAAGTAGAAACTTCCGTTATTTCTTGTGGGAAAAGTTCCGTCCAGATCGATCGGAGGAATCTCGTATCCGAGTTCCCCAAGTGATACTAAAACGTTACACAAAACCTATCAGTCCGCTATTGCGGTATGATGACGGGATCTGTCATTGCTCCTATTTATTGCGCGCAATTTAACGCGATTTCTTCATTCGTCATATTTTATTAGATGCCCGTTTGTTGCTCTACGAAAAGGTGGGAAGCATTAGCACTACGATACTCTTAATTTCACACACTGCAGACGTTACAGAGGCAATACGAATCACGAGTATGGCGTGAGATCTGTGTACTTGTGCGCGAAGGCGCCGTCCTAAGATACACTCGCTAAAATCGTCGCGTTTGCCGGCGCGATTATCGGCGCCTTCGCGCCACGACAGATGTTCTCCGTGGACCCTTAAGCAGGTAGATAAAGAAATCGATGTGGAAAATATTAGCCAATTGCTAATTTCGCTGATCGAATAGAATTAGAGGAGCTAAATTTAGAGGAGCCTGTTCGCGCGATCGTGACGGGAGCCGACGGAAGTCGGTCTTGATTCTCGTCCAAGATAGATTACTGCACGGAAAAAACGATTCCGTCAGTGTAACTGACTGAACTTCCTGTTGTCTGGTAGTTCTAGTGGGAGCAGAAAGATCCCAGTAGGAGGTTTCCACTCAATCAATTGTCTTCAATTGCAACTAAGTTTTCATACAGCTAAATGTTCAGATAAATGTTCTTGGTTGCGGGAACAGAAGTATCATTCGCGGACGAATTTTCATCTGATCCCTATCAAGTTTCACGAACTGAGATTTCTTTTTCATGTGGGATTCGCTCTTCATTTTCATAAAAATTAATTTGCAGAAAAGATTGACTTTTCTTTATATTAAATTTGCACGGACTCGAATGAAGAGTCAAGGTTTCACTGGGAAATCAGAAGGACTTTGTGGAGACCTCGAGAATCGATTTCGCGATCGCGAGTCTAGAAATTGTCTGTCGCACGCAGCCTCTGCCAGACCAGGCCGCTCGTTAATTTAATTGAAAGGCTCGTTATCGCCGCGTGATAACGGTCAATTGAGCCTGTACCAGCCGCAAACGAAACCATACAGCCGAATCAAACTGCACGAGCAGCTTTGCGCCGTTGACTTGATTCGCGCGAATCAAGATATACAAATAATCGATCACATGATCGCAGCCGAGAGTACGGAGACCGTGAGAGGCCGGCATTCTCGCGGAAGAGCGAGCGTTTCGACGAGGAGATCCATTTGTACAAAGCGGAGCAGCTGGTTGGTGCAACAGACGATTTACCTTTTTGCCGTTTTAAACGTCAGCTTAATTAGTAAACTCGGAGTTCGAGTGTAAACTATTAGGTTTATTATCGAAGTTGTATCTTGCAAACTAAGTAAGCCTGAAAATCTATAATTTAAATAATTTACAAGTACACTTCAGCTTGTCAGCTAAATTACATGTCGCTTCACAATCGCCTACCTATATTATCATTATTTATATCTGTTATCTGTTATCATTACTTTTATTGTTGCAATATCTATTATCTGTTGCATATCTGTTATCATTATTCTTATTGTTGCAAATGTGAATGTAACATTTCTTGAAATTCCATTTGGAGTGCATTGAGGAAAACATATTTGGTATTTGTAACCATAATCATATAAAGACGTAATCATTATACATTATGGTCAGGAAAGATATTTTTTACTAAATTCTATTGTGTAATGTTAATAATAATAATTTGGTGTGCATGTCATTTTTGTGTTAGAGCGACCAGCAAATATGGTTGGGTACCAAAAGTAACGATTATTTTAATTAGATCGAACATTTCTTTTCTCTCAGTGTATAAATCAACTTTCCTTAGATACTAACTTCGACACAGTATTGGAACTTAAGGAAATTTATAGTACCTACTGACGGTTATATATATCTCTTTCTCTCTCCGGTCGAGAAGACAGGAGATAATCTTTTGTCACGTCACGTGTTTCGCGTACATCAACAATTTTAGCAGCCGGTCGGATGCCGATAACAAGATGCCAAGACATTGATAAGAAGTACACCAGTCAGTCAGTCAGTTAGTCAGTCAACGAAACACGCGAATTACAAAATCGCGGTTGCGTTCGCCCGCGATTCTGAGATCTCGCGCAGTTAAACGGCTCTTTCCACGAGTTGGTGTTATCGACTCTCTTAGCGACAAAGCAACAATCGATACTCGCCAGTAGGAAAAATATAGAAAGGAAATCACGAGCGAATTTCTCGCTGTTTGTCGCGAGCGCGATCGTGAGTGACGCAACCGGCCGCGACTGTCAATGATCACCTTTTCTTCGCGAATAGGAAGAACAAACGGCGGTTCGTTAGCGGTCGATAAACAGCAGCCGGTAGTCACTGTGTGCGCGCTATAAGACGTCCTGGATCAGCAGAGTGCATACCAGTAGATCTGCCACTACCGTCCGCCTCCGTCGATCTAACGCGCGTCATCTGTCGATCGAATCTGGCCTATTCATTTATTGTTATTCTAATGCGTCGCGAATTAGAAGGCGGCACGAGAAACGCTGTCCGCGAATTTTGGAATTGAGCGATTCGGAGTGAGACTTGCGACATTCCGGGAGGTTGGAAGCTCCCGTGGGAAGGAAACGACTCAACGAGAAGGATATGCGCAAATACTGAAGGTGTGTTCCTCGTTGAGTCCAAGTGTGTGGATCAGAGAAGTTAACTAATGGAAAACGAACTTCACAGTTGGTTGTAGAGGGAATAAAAGGGCAGAAATTTATACAGAGAATAATGAGAACAAAGTGGAAAAATGCACGAGTGTCGGAAATTTATTCGCCAATAATTTCGAGAGCGTCGCGAACTAAAACGATCACAGAAGACAGTTTCTAAGAGAGAAGATGGTCTTACACTTGAGACGAGAATATTTGTGACCAATTGTCGAGTGTGAGAAATGCTCCAGATCTTTGCAAAAAACCAAGAGAATCGATAAGTACATCGAGACAGTACAAATACTGATCACCTGTTTATCAGTCTCGTCTACGTCATTAGATTGAAGAATCCTTCGAGTCGTTAGATTAAAGGGATCTTCGGATCAGGTGAGAGCTCGCGATAGCGCAATAGTGAAACGTCAGCAGACCGCGCGTCTTCGCGTCAAGGAAGGTCTTGATATCGGTCTGAATATCGGGTATCAAAAAAGAAAAATTAGAACAGGATCTTTGCAATTGGCAAATTGATTCGTTTAGAATGTCAACGATTGGGATATCGCACGTGGTCGATCCATCTTTTAAGTGAGCCACGTTCAACATTCGGGACATTCAGGACATTCGGGACCGAGAGGTCAGTGCTGTGCATCAAGAGAGCGGATCGAGATGAATGGAATGAACGGTAACGTGCCGAAAATGAGCGACAAATCGTCGTCGCCCGATTGCGGAGAAGATCAGAAGCTGTTGCCGCCGACCACGCCGACGACGCCGATGATCCTGCAAGTGACAAAGAATCCGTACTCGTCTTTCAGGTACAGGTAAATGGAGCACGATCCTGGAGCAGGATTCCCCGATATTTTCTTTCGTCTTTTCCTCTTTCTTCCTTCACATCTCTTCTTCTTTCTTGGTGAGCTGCGATCGATTCGCTGTGAATACAATTGAATCGTATCTCGCGATGTGAATTTCGAGAGGAATAAAAGTGGGGATAATTCGAGGAATACGGAAACAAGTATTATTATACGATAAGATAGTTATTGTTTTCCGCGCGCTTGCTTTACAATTTACCGGAGCTGAGCTATACGCTTGCGCTCCCAACTCTTTAATTATCTACGCCGTCAAAAATTGAGAAGCGTGAAAAACTGCACGCTTAACCATTCTTGCATATCCTCGTGACGGCGATGACGTTTGCAACGACGTGAACGACAACAATGCAGCTCTCGCGCGTAGTGCGATACTTTTGCTGATATGTACAATATCAATGATTTCCTCAATTTTTCTCGTGCTAAACAATTTATTATATAATATACGATATACATATATATATATATATATATATATGTATATTGAAGTTGTAATATTTTCATTTCTTGTGTGTGTATGCGCGCGTGTGTGTATGTGTGTGAAAAGATAAATGCCGTTTAACACGTAGAATTTAGATTCTGTACAAACGAGATTGCACAAGTGCGAATTCATCTATTCTCCAGCTCTTATCAATGTCTCGCGATGCTTGATAAACGTCTTAGAGATCCAAGGCGGTATCTTAATGACGGATCGCTCGAGGCCGTGCTAAATCGCTCGCGAAAGCTAAATATTTGGACAGTCAATAGAATTTTATGTGTGCCCACGCAAGAATCGTTGTATAACTCTAGAAAAATTTCTTTATGAATTATTACTTTACTTGATAAAGTGTCGTAGAGCAAATAAGCTTCGTTCCTGCGTGTCATTTTTCAACGTAGTAAAATAAAAATACACCTACAGAACTACTTGCGTGCGGAAAAAAATTTGGTTGAATTAACCAAATATCTGATAAAATATGAACGAGCCAAAGAATTCCGTTTGCAGTAATCAAAATTCTGCTTAAGTTAACAACATTCTGGTTAACCAGAAATCTTTTGCTTGGTCAATCCGATTAATTTGAGCAAAATTCCGATAACTTTAATCGAAATTCTTCTGGTTCGTTATATTTCACTGGATACTGTTTAGTACAATCGAATTTCTTTTTCCATGCGATTCCAGCAGTGATACAAGAAACGTTTTCGTGCGAGAGACCTCCATCCGATCAGCTGATCGCGATATCGTCGACCCGGAGACGGAGGCTGACGCTGGCTCACTGACTGATTAACGTGTGGCAATAAGTAAATTGGTAGATAACGCCTGCTCGGTTATCGTTCAAAGTCAAAATGGCGACTTCCTTTTTGTGTACGCCAGGAGGACAGGGAGACGAGGGAGACCTCCCCGCGAGAGTCTTCTCCGCGACGTCGGGCCGCCGACAGTGACATAGCTTCTCGCGTAATGCGAGTCTCCGGTTCGTAGTTCGTCCATAATCGACATTGCAGCCAACGCGTTTGCGAAAATCGAAACGCGATTTGCGGAGAAAAGTTGTACAGGGAAGTTGCATTTATGACACGTTAATTGTGATCGACAAGCGTGAGAGACTCGAGTTGCCATATGGGAGTTCGTTCGCTATATCGAAGCTAACACGCAGCTTACAAGTGATTTATCAAGCTGAAAGTTCCGTCTGATCGTTGTGTCTTGTTGCGTTGGAGTTAATGTGCGCATTTATTTGTATAATTGAACGTGACAAGGCGCGTGCATATGATTACGGGGACGCGCTACTGGGAAAACATGTTCGAGGATAACGAATAAAATTCTCACGATACTTGCCGCGATAGCGAGCCGATCAGCTGGCCGAGGGCATTGCCTTTGTGGTGTGTTTTACTTCGGCTGTTTGTCATGCCAAAGTTCGGGAACAATGACGCACGATGCGCAGAGATCCATGGTGAGTGGCTCGATCGATCTTTTGCATTATGCGCGCCCAAAACACCGCGGAAGTATTGTGAACTTCGAAATTCGTCGATCCTCCGTTCAGGTCATCGATGTGTATTGTTATGTCACACAAATAACACCTGGTCGCTCCTGCAGTTCCATTATGTAAATTTCGTCGACGAAGATAACGACTCGCGTCGTACTCTTTATTCGGGATTTGTTATTCAAATCCGTCGTGTTTAACATGATGCGGTGATCTACATGTCGCGGCAAGAGCCGCAATGCAACGCGACCTTGATGACAATGCGTCACGTCGGTGGTTTTGCATTTTGCATTTAAAAACGCACGTACCGGCGATAATTTTTCCTGTCGAGGCGAAATAGCGCGCCGCAAAAGTGCCTCTACTCGTTCTATTCTCCGTTCTGTGTTCCACCTTTAAAACTTCGTGCCCGCGAGAAGATATCACTGTAAATGCGAACGAGTTTTGGGTCCACTTTGGATATCGCGAAGATATCCACTGAACGAAGATGTTTCACTGATTAATATCAACTGTCTGTCCGCGAACGTTACGAATCTCATCTCATTTATGGCGACATTGGTGTTTCAGGAGCCGATACCGGGCTGGACCAACGCGGAAGCTGCGTCGTCGCGCCGTCTTGAAGAACGGCGACTGCAATGTACTGCAGTCGCGCATCTCCAGGCGATCGCTGCGCTTCCTGCAGGATATCTTCACGACGCTGGTAGACACGCAATGGCGTTGGACGCTGCTGTGCTTCATCCTGAGCTTCTTCTTGTCCTGGTTAGGCTTCGCGGTGATCTGGTGAGTGACAGTATTAGTTTTTAGAAAGAATCTGAAAGTATCCCGGACAGCACGAATTTCTAAAAGATATCTTACAGACGTCCAGAAAACTCTCTACATTATTTAAATATCTTTGATAAGTCCTTCAGACGTCTTTAAATTATTTTCTTTTAAGTTTGTGCTATGTGGGACAATATCCCGGAAGAAAGTGTTTTGAGAGGCGGTCCTGTCTGTAGATATGAGCTGTAAGTTTTAAACTCGCTATGTGTCCAGGTGGCTGATTGCCTTCACTCACGGTGACTTCGAGGAAAGTCATCTGCCGCCCTTCCAAGTGGAGAATAACTGGACACCCTGCGTTTACAATATCTTCAGTTTCACCAGCTGTTTCCTCTTCAGTATCGAGACCCAGCACACCATCGGATACGGCAGTCGCTCTACTACCGAGGAGTGCCCCGAAGCCATCTTCGTCATGTGCATTCAGAGCATCGCCGGCGTCATGATCCAGGCCTTCATGGTGAGTTTCTTCGAGGTTTCGATTGAATCAGTCGGAGAATTGAATGGAAGATAGATCGAATAACGGAGAATCACGACGATTCCAGGTGGGTATCGTGTTCGCCAAGATGACACGCCCGAAGCAACGCACCCAGACCCTGTTGTTTTCGCGGAACGCCGTCATCTGTCAACGAGACGGTGAGCTCTGTCTCATGTTCCGCGTGGGCGATATGCGGAAGAGTCACATCATCGGCGCGAGCGTTCGCGCTCAGGTGATTCGCAACAGAACCACGAAGGAGGGCGAGATATTGTCGCAGAACCAACAGGAGCTGGTGGTGGGCACCGACGGCCAGAATGGCGATCTATTTTTCATCTGGCCGACCACCATCATCCATCGAATCAACGAGGAGTCACCCTTCTACAACATGTCGGCCGAAGACATGCTTACCGATCGTTTCGAGGTAGTGCTGATCCTCGAGGGCACCATCGAGTCCACAGGACAGACCACACAGGCCAGGTCCAGCTACTTGCCACAGGAAATTCTCTGGGGTCATCGATTCGATCCCATGGTGAGCTACTCGAAGGAACGACAAGGCTACGAGGTGGATTACTCGCTGTTCGACAGTACCACTCAGGTCGACACCCCCTTGTGCTCCGGCAAGGAACTCGCCGAATTCTACAAGGTGCAGGACGATCTTCGTCACGGAACCGGTGAGCGGTTGTGAGGGCGTTCTCCTCTTTGTTTTCTGGTTTACTCTCGGCTTACCGAACAGAATCGTGTAATTACTTCTGTTCGGTGAATCAAGCATTAAAATAGATAAGATAAGTTAGCGCGAATACTAATTGATTTTAGAAGTAATTTTATTCGACAAGAGCGTGCCTCATCGACACAGTGACTCGACTATCTACGAGTCTAGAGATATAAGATTTTTTCGACGTCAAAACAGATTCTATCTGCATTGCGATCTACATTCCTAAACGAATCGATGTTATCTCGCTGATAGACGATATGCTTACTTGTTACAACACGTCGATATAAACGCGGTTCGTTTGACGTTATCTCTAAAATCTCTTGACAGAGTATTCGCGTTCCCTCCTGTATTGCATTGCATATGATCAACTGTGCTTTTTTCTTCCTTTCCGCTTCGTACATGATCTCAGCATTTCGAGACATAATATATTCCTATTTTTCCCTTCAAATGTATGATCTCGTCTTTCTGTTAATATATGCATCATGCATATGACTTTATATCTTCATTGCTTGGGTTATAGGGTTGAATTTTTTGCTTCCTGCTTCAACTGCGGGGATTTTTCGAGCATTTTGTCGATTTTTATGTCGCAGACACGTTGAGAGCTAATAATCTATGGTAGAGCAACTTAAAAGTTAAGCGCTTCACGTAGCTTGGCATGTAGCACGTAATCGTCCTTGTCTGACTGTCCGACACCGGCTGTATCACAGATGGAGGTCTAAGGCGAGTGCCTAGCGAGCCGAAGAGCGCCCCGACCGTGCTCGACACGCTCCCCCGGGCTACCGACAACACAGGCTTCCACCTCGTTCATCAGGGTCATTCCTCTTCCCAAGGACCGCCCAAACTGCACATCGACATTCCGTCTATCGACGACTGCCCGGGCGTGTGACGTCGGTTTCTGTAGACTAAAAAAAGAGAGAAAGAAAATGCATGTGTGCATGCGTGTATGTGTGTGTGAGAGAGAGAGAAAGAGGGAGAAAAAGAAAACGGGGATTCCTATGACTTGTACGATGACCAAAACTCGCCATCAATTTTTTATATCCGTCCTTCTTTCTCGATCGTGGAATAATCATCCATCATCGGAGGGAAGAAGTTAAAATAAGAGAGAGAAAGATAAGGCAAAAGACACGTACAGAAAAAACAACAATGAAAATAGATGAGAGAGAAGGAAAAAGGTACCTGTAAGAAGAATATACCTGAAAGGATAAGTTACTCTGGCGATAAGTTAGACTATTCAATTATATCGGTTTGGATGAAAGATATCTGTACAATTCAAAATCCATTTCGAGATTGATACTTTGAAGACATGAACTGCATCTCGATCATACGCAAGATTTTAGAAGGAAGCTCTACGGTCAATTTCAGCGAAACGTTATTCAAACCCGTCGACATATTTCGAGGACACGAACTGGGAAGGGATTTTCGCAGATTTCTGTTTGTGATATCAATTTGTTTGTGATTGTCTATAAATACTATGCAAAACTGGGCAATGAAAATTGAAATTGCATCGAGATCGTACGTTGGATCAGTTAAATAATCGATTCGACAAAAAGAAAGCGTAGAACGCAAGATAATTTTTGTAATGCGATTTGAACTTCAGTGCACAGTTTACATGTGTTGTTTAAAGAGGTGAACGTAATCTTATCGTCTTACGTTTGTAATGGTCCTGCTCTTGTAATTTTGGAACTTTTGGGTGTTTGGGCAAACATTTTCCGACTCTTAATTATATGCCTACTTCAGTTTGAGTGCAGAAAATGCAATAAGAATGCACGTAGAAAATGTGCCACATGGTCTGTATATTTTCGTAACAATAACAAATAGGTCAATTTAAGAAGTACAATTGTTCGTTTTAGTCGCATTTCCTCACCTTTTCTGCACTCATAATGAAACAAACTGGTATTTTTGCTTTCGAGGAGAGAAGAAACTTGGGTTTTCCGATTTTCGATATATCCGATTGTATGTGAAGAAAGTTCTGTCTTCAGCATGACGAGAATAAAAAACCAATAACAGCATTAACTGACTGCAAATTTCGATCCCGAGTTGGATCTGAGGAGTGAATTTAAGCAGCAGACTGTCTTCCAGGTGTCCCGATCGATGAGGATCTGATGGAGCGACAATGCTGGTGTCAGCCAATCAATCAGCGGCGTTTTAAAGTGTCCCTCGCGCCCCTGGATACTCCAAAGAGTCACGGCAGCATAGAGGATGAGCAGAGGTGGCCAAATGCCGGCAGAGTTCAGCCAAGTTTGAACAATATTCCGCATGGACCTCAAATGGAAAATGTTGAATCGCCGAGGGTGTTTGACTTTGACCCCAACGCCATTCAAGTGATGGACGATATGGAATTTGAACATTTACCAGAAGCAGTGAACCAAGAGATCCTGAAAAACAGTCAAGAGATCGTCTTCGAAGATGAGGAAGGAGTTTCACGGAGAGGCCCGATAAAACTGTACGAAGAAAGAAGCAAAACTCTTAGAAGTAGCCGGAAGATTATCCTTGAAGAAGAGAGAGAAAACATACAGGGACCCCTGGAAAGGAACAGATTAAACGTAAGAAATACTTCCAAGATTTACAAGGAAGAGAAATTACCTCTCATGAAAGTGGAAGAAAATCATGAGGACGTGAGGAATATTTTACAAATACCCGGTAGAAGATGCAAAATAAAGAACAACAAGAATCACAAAATGTATCTTGAAAGAGAATTAAGGATACAGGATCAGAGATGTCACGTTGTACCAGTAAATCAAGATCAGAAAACAGATATCTTTTTGAACGAGGAGCAAAAATCTTTAAGAAAACTTAACAGAAATCGCAGAGATGAATCCGTAATAAGCAACGGAAGATTCTTCGAGGAATCCGAAAGAAACGCAATCGGCCAACTGACTTTTTCATTGAATCGAGATCAGGAGAATCCGAAGACAGATCTCTTCCCAAACAAAAAGCCCGCAATGGATCTTAGTACACATTTAATCGACGATTCTTTTGCGACGAATGACAGAGTACTCTTCAAGGAATCCAAGAGAAATGCGATCAACACGAGGGATTATGAAATATGTCTTGAGAAAAGATTAGAAATGCATGATCCTTTATTAAATAAGAAGCAAGACGATGAGGAAGTCTTCGAGCAACCAAAAAGAAACGCGATCAATAACATGAAATATATTAAGATGCTGGAGGAAGGATACAAAACTTTGAGAGAATCGTTGACGTTAAATCAACGATCGAATCCTGACATTTCTGAACGGGAAAATGACCATTGGGTGAAGCGATACGACAAGATCAGAATCGAGAGCGAGAAGAGAAGACCCGCTAGTCGTCTCGCCAAGATAATAATACAACGTAAATATCATCCCGCTGATTTCCGGTCTCTGGTGTCTCCGTTTTCCGATCTCTCGCCGGAATCGGGTTTTTACGAAGGAAATTTGTCCAACTTGAGTCCAGAATGTGGTCGAACGAAACCACACTTGCTCCCTAGGAACAGGTTTGAGGATGTTGATGAAGTAAAAGGAGATAGCAGCTCATCGGAGAACAACTTATCTCAAAAGAGTGTGTTTGGTGACGTCCGTATCCCGGAAGAGTGTGTTCAAGTGCCAATTGTCGCGGTATCCAGACACGTATGTGACAATATTCAGATTGTTGATGAGAGTAGGACTTCTTCGCGTAGCAATCTCTCTCGAAAGCGCTTCATCAATGAAGATGACATTTCAGTGAAGTGCGCCAAAAGTCGAATTATCGATATATCTTCTCATACGGGCAACAGCATCGAAAATGTCGCTGAGAATAGAGCTTCTTCGGATAGTAATCTGTCTCATAAGCACTTTTTTGATGAAGACCACAGCACATTGAAGTATATCGAAGTTCCGTTTAATTATATAGACAACAGTATCCATGATATTAAGCATAGGGTTTCTTCGGATAGCGATTTGTCTTCCAAACGCTTCGTTGATGACGATAACAATCTAGAAGAGCGGCTTGAAGATCTGGACACTCGTTTAAGCAAAAACGACCAACGTTTTGTTGAGAACGACAGCGACGTAATAAAATGTGCCAATGTTGCAGTCTCGGGAGAAAGAATTACTTGTACGGATAACGACTTGCAGCACATTAATGAAACGATGACGAAACGTAGCTTCTCAAATGTATCTAGAAAATTGTTTAACGATTTTGACGACTCGAACGAGCAAAATTGTTACTTGATGTTAGCTAAGACGAATCATAAATTGTAGGTAAGCGGCGAAATATTGAGTTTTGAATGTTTCCTCTTTTATTTTCTTGTTTCCTTTTTTTTATTTTAAGAAAATGATATTAATTTTTGAAGAAATGATATTAATTAAATTATATTAGACGTGTGTGTGATTCATGCAAATGATATTAATACCATATGATTTTCAAGACGTATATTGATGAAAACGCGCTTCTTTCTCTTTATCGAAATTACTCAGTCGAATATATATTGCAGAGTATTTATTATTATTGTTACAGCACCAATGTATTATATCCGAATAATACATTTGTGTTAATGGTATGATTAATTTAACGATTTATTATGTTAATTTATATGTTATATTGAGAATGTTATAGAAATAAAATGACTTGCGAATACGAAATCCAACATAATCGATCGAGACACTATTTATATAATAAAGATACAACACGAGAAATTATCTTCAAAGCATCATTTTTTAAGGTATCCTTTCAACCTAGCGTTGCTACACTAAAAGAAAAAATATCTAAGGGATGATAAGTATTTATATTCTTAAAGTATAAGTACTAACAGCATTTACTTACATACTATAATAATATAAAATATCTTTCAAATAAAAAAAATATACATTTTCTTGAAACCTTAAGAAAATTTTAATTTTTCATGAAAACAATGATTTATTCTATTTAAATAAAAGAATTTATATTTCAGTAAATATGTCCGTTAGTATCCATCAAATATATGTTTACTAATTTTTAAATATTTTCTTTCTCTCAGTGCAGCCGATGACATTAGGTAGATTCCTTTTAATTGAACTGTTTGAACTTGTGCTTCATTCTAACTTATTGCACCCAGTTCAAGCAGTTCAGCTAAAAAGAACAGACCTATTAACTTCCGAAACGTCTATATTATAACAAATGAATTTCGTGATATTAAAGAAATATAATCGCGCAAGTCCCCGTCGTGCAAACGGACGAAGCGTGACACATTCTCGATTGCACAACACAGACACCTCGCCAAATTCTCAAACGCTCAGTTTAATTCACTCGACCGTGATAAAACGTTGACGCGGCAAATTGCGCTGAAACTTTGTAGCGTCACCGGCAAGGTCTAAAGTAGTCGAAAGTGTGAAGGAGTTGTCTTCGGGAATGCTGAACGTCAAGCGTGAGTGTTCGACAACGTAACAGATATAAGATTGCGCGAGTGAAACGACGATGTCTCTCCTATTAAATTATTCATTTCGCAATTAACATATTAGATAGTATGAGAAAAAAGAAACGTAGTTTCAGGCTTGGACGAGGACAGACTCCCTTTATTCTTGGACGAAATCCAAGCTGTGGAGTTTCCTCACATGCACGTCAGAAGGCCGATCGCGAAGGGCGTCGCGAATCATTTGAGTAGATGGCCGGACGAGCTCACCGCCTTGTTCGTAATAGCATGTCTCGTCATGAGCTTGATTCTGATCACGTTCGTCACATTCATCACGACGATATTTTGTACACCTGTGGTGAAGTACAAATGGTATTACTCGTCAATCACTATTTGAAAGAAAAGATTAATCAAGGCCAATTCTCTAGAACGAGTGTAGAAGTGAAGCTAGCTTAGGTATGATCGTTTCAGCGAATTGGAAGGCCTTATAGACGAGCGAGCTTTTAATGTCTATTTCGTGAAGGAAGCCACACAGGCGTGGTCCAGGAGGGAGTTCTGCTACATCGAGTCTGCGGCGAGAGAGCATCCCGAAATGAATGTACATATCGAAATTCGATATTTTACACACGAGCGTATGCAAAAATTGTAACATCGATTTGAATGATTTTGATATAAAAGTAATCTCTTGCGAATGATACATTTTAGATATACTTAATTAACTTGATACGGACTTCCAGTGCGCCTTTGAACACGTCGGAAACTGATCTGAAAACAGCACTAACTACGAAAAACTCTAATATTTGCAGTGGTGATTTCTCCGTTGACGAATTCTTCAGCAGGTAATTTCGCGCGTAGTGGAAATTGTTTCTATTTAATGCAATGTGTGCTTCCACGGTTTAGCACCTAATTCAATTTTCTGTCCTTTCAGGTCAAAGTTGTCGAGGACTGCGAGAGATTTGAACGAGGAACTGCTATTGCTGGCGGCGAAAACATATTTGCTGTGGAATTCTCCTGGGATCGCTATGCGTCCGAGCGCATATTGCAGTTTGGCAGCCATCAACGAATCATTGTGCAAGTGAGTGTGTACGCAGATATACAGATTAGTCAATAGTAAATATAAATCATAAATAAATAAATTAAACATAGAATGCAACAATTTAAGGTAATATGGAATTTTAAAGGCTTCAATTTTAAATGCAACAATTTAAGGTAATATGGAATTTTAAAGGCTTCTCCTCCTTTTTATAAATCAGAATTGGTAAGCAGAACTGCGCACCTAACGTATCGGCCGCGATCGACCTGACGCTCGATCTACAAGCGACGGAAGTGCATTGCCAAGCATTCCTGGGATTTTTGTTGCAGGAGTTATCGAGGAATGCCACGCGAATCTACAGTATGAAGGACGCATTGAACAGATTCTGTCTGAGGTGCATTACCAATTCAAATTTTTCTCTTTCTGTTCACGTTTGTTCGTGATTAATTCCACTCGTTTTCGCGTCGAATGTTACATCATTATTTTTAGCGCATTATTCTGAACGATTACGCACAGAACATATCGTACGATCAATTTTTTTTCACAGAATCAACGATTGTCCCGAGGTGCGAATGCTCGATTTGAAATCGAAGTGCTCGATCAACGATTTCGATTGTCCCACCGTTTATACGCTTGACAATACGATGTAGCCGATATCTTACTTCATATAATAAAGAAATAACGCTGCGTAAAAGAAGAAAGAAATTTTATACATGAAAGTACAAATTATATATTCAAAGTGTATCAAAAATTTGTATAGGAATTTATATTTCGTTATCTCGTCGAGAGAGGTAAAAGTGAAGTCACTTAACGTATTTCGTACGTTCGACACTCGTAGAGCTGTACAACACCCAGCCACATCCATACTTCCGCCACTAAATTCGTAAACAGAAAGTGGAAAGCTTCTCTTAACAGAGTGTGATCTTAGTAATAAATGAACTTTAGTTTCTGTTGAATGAAACAATAGATTCTTCTTACGAATCATTAGAAGAAGCATCACGATGTAAGGCAGCGCGATATCTGGATGCAGGTTCATTAAAATCAGGCATATCATCACGAGAACGTTGCAGGAGTCGTACACCACCTCCGTCAAGAACAAACCCATTAGAGGTAAACTAAATAGTGGTCGTTTCTGAAAGGATCGTTATGAGTGTACGGCACGTTCGCACTCGGAGAGCTAAAAAGGCAGTTCATTTAATTGTTTCGCTCACCGAAATGATCGAATAGATAAGCATAATGGCTGCAAAAACGGACACTATAGAATTCCACGTGGAATAACCACAGGAGAATGCTATAACGGCCTTTTTCGAGAACACGAGACCGGGAAGAATTTGCCGGTCCTCCAAAATAGTAAACTTCATTGGTCCATATTGCAGGCTGTGATAACACCAGTAGAATATCAACAACGCCAGCAACGTTGCTCTACTTATCGCGTAAATTTCGTTATAAGAATATCCTTTCCAAAATGGCGATATTTCTTTCGCTTTGTATTCCTTGTGAGTATCCATCCTCATGTAGTAACTTTCGTATGTACTGCAAACACGATATGACGAATATTCCGTCATTACATATCGTCATATTCCATACAGCACTAATATGTTAAATACATCCTACAGATAACTCACAGATGCCTGACAGTTGTGGTATCTCTCTAGGATGTATTTGGAATATTTATTCTGTATGAGATATGATATTTCACGTCTAGTCAGAAACAAATTCAAAATAATACATTTTACTTGACGGCGAAAGGAAAATTTAATATTGAGCAATTTCTTTATTCTCTTGTACTCGATCGCGATAGAAACTTTATTATTCGCGGTACTTCGTGTTATTGATCTCGGCGATATCTCGATTGATGTCGGACGAGGGTCATATCTAAACCACTATTTTCATTCGATTATCCAATTCTGTGCAGAGTGAAGTTGAAGAATAACAATCTGCGATTATTATGTTCATAGTTAATGGAGAGCTTGCAGATTATTTTATTTCATTCAATTTTACCGTCACACGGGCAAACAAATTATTTGAGTCGAAAGTGTTTACGAGTTAACGTGTGTATAATGTGAAATCAAGTTTGCCAGACTTCTTTGACTAATCGTTTGACGTATCTCGAACATTTCACAGAGAACACACGTATAAGTATGGTGGTGACGACACGTTCCTTATTCAAGTTATATTAATTAATGCGCTTTCATTTTATATTTAATGTAACGGGTCACGTGGAAAAGGATTTAGATGTGAAGCGAATTATGGCTTTTCGCAATCGACGTCACATCAAAGCCTGTAGCGGATATTTTGTAATTAAATACGCTTCTGCAATTAATATTTCTCGAGTACCGATGATAGTAATTTAATTCTTGACAAATTGAACGAGTTTAATATCTTTTTTTCAGAGGTTTGGACGCGCGGGGCAAATAGCCTGCTCCTTATGCGATCACTATGTCATGGGCAATTCGTCATACGTAATCGTTTTAGGCCTCATTGGGACCGTTAGTCTATCGTAATACTCTTATTATGTTCGTTCATTCGTTAAACTTAGTCTATTGTCGCGATTTAGTCCCAAAAAGATCGCAAAAGAACCGTCGCATCAGAGCAGAGCTTGTCAATGTAAAATTTTTACAGATAATCACAGCCCTCGATGTAGTGCGTACAGTGAATTTTGAAATTCCCAGAACTTCCTCTCGCCACCGAAACGATCAACAAGGTAATATTTCTTTTCACTATCTTACTGATCACCATTTTTATCTTCAGCTTGTATTTCAATGAATCTTTCTCAAAGGAAGAACTAGCAAAAGAATAGGTAACGAGAAAAATATTTGATGTGATTTGAATGATTTCGATGAAGGAGAATATTATTGTATGCATTTATGATAAAATCAATAATAATTAAATTCGTCGTAGTACCTGTCAACATCAAGAGGGACTTGAAGCTGATGACCTCCATACTGGGAATCGAGCATTATACGTTGATTATATTAGGCGCTATCACGGTGAGCATAAACGAATTAAAAAGTAATGATAATTACTTGAAAATTCTTTTTCACTAAAAGATTTCCATCTCGCGCAGGAATATCCCATATTGCACACACCTTGGCTGCTGATGCAGCTCTGCGTCATTGTCGTGGAGATCACTGTTGTCCTTGTGAGATTCTTATTCGACGGTTTACACGTTAAACACAACGAGATATTGCAGGCATTATTTACCGTACACAATTGGCTGCAAGTCTTCTGTCTTTTTCATCGGCAGGCACGGGAAGCGAATTAGCTAGCAATTCATTTTTACTAATTATAATTTATATAGCTTTTTTAGCTGTTTCTTTTGTATCCTTGTAAGAGGATTCTTCCTTCTTTCCCTCTCTTCATCTTCTCCCCAATAAAATGATATTGGCTAAATATTTCCAAATGAATAAGATATTCCAATTTTAAATAAGTCCAAAACTTCCTACCTTTATTAAGTTTTATTATACAACAATCGCTAAGATGTTAATAATTAAGGTATATCTAACTTCGTTATATATATATATATATATATATATATATATATATATATATATATATATGTATTACGATTTACACATAAAGAGGTTGGTTGACTCTTTTATATTTCCACAAAATTACACACACACCTTTTGCTGCTTTCGAATCAACCCTTCTTGAATTTGAGCAACAGTATCGCCAAGGTCATGAAGATGCTAATCCAGATGAACGTGGCGATGAAACCGTAATAAACGGTCGGATTTGAAATCGGCCAGCCTCTGGCCAGAATCACTCTCATCGATTCCGTGCTCTTTGTTAACGGCAACAGGAAGCTAATATACTTGAGGATGGGGTGCATGCCCTCGATCGGCCAGATAATGCCGCAGAGCATTACAATGGGTAGAAACGATCCCATCGCCACATACGTAGCGGATCGCTCGTTCTCGCAGAAACACGCGATGACAAAGCCTGAAAATTAGTTGATTCTTATTTACATAATTGATTGGACACGAAATTTCTAGAAATACATACGGTAGCTAATGAAAAATGAATTGCTTCTATCAGATCGCTTCTTCGCGCTTTCTGCGCATGCAACTCGATCGACCATCGCGATATTAAGATAGTGAAGAAATTACCGAAGCACATGCCGCAGAGTCCTGTAAGGATGGTCAACGTGCTGATCCAGCCGACATCACCCTCGCAGGTGACCCTGAAGATCGTGAAGCAGAAGATGAGAACCATCACTGTCTGTCCGAGCATCGCCACGAATTGCGTAATCACCTGGCCGAAAAGAATCTCCGTGCCAGTAACACCTGAATAAATATGTAATGAATAAATAATAATTCGAGGTGTTTATTCTCCTCACCTTCAATCGACTACGAGTCAACTTCTACCTTGGCAAAATGTTAAAATACTTATTTCCTTTTATATTATTCATTTTTGTACACACCTGATACGAGACTTCTTTCCAACAGACCCTCGTTTCTCTCCAGCAACAAAGAACCTGACGTCAAGGCAACCGAAATAAAGAAGATGATCCTGAAAAAAGGTATATTTAAGAAAAAAAAATATGTTATTTATTAAATACTAAATACACTAATTAATCTCTTCAATATTTGTCGAGAAATATTCTTGTATGAACACAATATACATATTATATAAAATAAATATTGTAAATTAAGTGCTCACGTCAGAATTACTCCGGGAGCTGCAAAATCCCTGAAGTTGGGGTTCAAGGGTCCATATATCGGCTTTTTGAGCTAATTTAACAATTAAATTATATTGTAAAAATATCGAAGATGTCTTAGAGAATTGTAATGTTACGTGTTAATTCTTCTCTTACATTTACAGGTATGCTAGTCAGTTTCTCGCTGTAATTGCAAGCTATACAGACGTCTCTTGCGAAATCCTGGTACGCGTAAATCAAGTCCCTCCGTAGTAATTGGCCTATCTGTTGGTCTGTATTATAAAGAGTATTTAAATAAAATAATATTGTACTATAACATATTATAACAATTTTTGTACTATAACATACTATAACATATTATAACAATTTTTAAGTTCTAATATTTGCTTGACCAATCGAAATTGAAAGATTTAAGTTTAAAAGATGACTGACGTTTCAAAATTTCAGACTATTTCAGACTAAGCCGATCGGAAGAACATTTTCTCGACCAAGAAAAGCATTTCTAAGCATACTAGACATGTCCATGACAACGTCCATCTGAGAATATTCTATATCCCATTCTGCTGCATATCTTCCATCCTCTATCCTGGCCATGAGAGCACTGGAATAATTTGACGGGAACGTTATAGCAGCCCACACTAAGCCTTTCTCCACGGCGCTTCTGCTTTCTTCATCGTTGTCATAAGGTAACAACACTAAAGTTCTCTTAGTCAGGTATTGAAGATATCGGCAACTTAGTAGCGACAAATCGCAGCCGGTCGTAGGTATACATGGTTCCATAACGGTGCTGTTTAATTCATGATTGACGATGGCCAGTTGAAGACCCACAGGATCCTTGCCGATGGAAAAACAGAAGAGAATGATTTGAACTGCCGGTAGACCGACGATAAACGCCATCATTCTGTGAGGAGGAAGAGAGCATAAAAATAGAAAATGATACAACACTTATCAATGTCGATAAAGACAACATTATGAGAATGCACGGGCATAAATGAAAGATAAGTGAAAACATAGAATTTTAATAAAGCTAAACATAAGATCGAGTTACCCGACATTCCGCCACATCCACAGAAAATTCTTCCAGATGAGAGCCTTCATGTGCATTGGGTTGAGCATAGTGGACTTGGAGGAACCTTTTTCTTCCGGCGGTAATTCCGACGGCAGCTATCGCGAAAGAAGCACATGATTATAAAAGTTATTATATAATCTTGATTATTATATAATTATATAGGAAATAATATCATCAAATTCAAGAGAAAGTAATTAAGAAATATCATATCATTACATTGCCATCGTCCACAATGACCACACTTCTTCTTCGACTAGAAATGCTCACGTTGTCGCCGAATTCACCGCTCATTTCGTCGTCTACGTCCTGCAATCCGAAAAGCAGTAATAATAAAAGCTAATGACAATGTTGAAACGAATCAAATAAGCTAAGAGAGAGATGCTTGAGTTGACAAACTGCGCGCGCATTTAAGAAAGAAAGTAAGAATAATTACTGCCAAACTACCACGCATGCATCAAGATTCTCTCGAGTCACACTCACATTTTCTGGTGGAACGCCTGTTATGCTACTCAGGATGCTGCTCCTTCGACGTAAGCCCATATTTTGCTTCTTACTTAGCTTCAGAAAAACATCCTCCAAAGTGTCGAGTCGGTGCATCTCCATCAGCTTCGTCGGCGATTCTTCCGCGAGGAATTTTCCGCCTCTCATGAGACCGATTATACCAGCTTGCCTGAAAAAACAAGTCTTTTCGATAATTAGTCCTTCGATAATTACTCGCTAGAGGATTATGTCTGAGCAGCTCGCCTCGTCTCTTCGATATAGTGAGTGGTGATGATGATGGTCTTGTTGCCACCCTTCGTTATTTGCACCAAGTGATCCCAGATGCTCTGCCGTAGAACGGGATCTACACCGACAGTTGGTTCGTCTAAAATCAGGAGCTCGGGGTCAGCTAAGAGAGCGGTGGCAAAAGACACTCGCCTTTGCTGGCCACCCGACAAGTTCTTGACGAAACGATTTTCTGAAGGTAGTTGCAAAAACTGCAATCACAATTCACACGTAGTTATTGTCCTGTCGCATTATTTACAACATATCTTATTTAATAATTATCTTATTTCAATAATATTTTATTGCTTTTACACAATAAACTCGTAAAAAAAAATTTTTTTTCATATCGTACGTAATCGGAAAATTTGCACGTTATAACCCGAAGAACGTATATGTGTATTTGTCTCACACGTGCGTACAACCCATATGATCGATTTCTCTGGACCGTTCTTCTTGTATATAATCGAACACGTATGTGTGTAAAAATATATTGCGGTGTATGGTTTGAAGAGTAATTACGAAAACTGCGATCAAAACACAATCGCTCAGTTATTTCGATAAAATCACGTTTCTGACATATTTAATAGATATTCTCAATAATATATTTATCAGAGTTCCACGGTGAGTCTTTTTGTAGAAAAAGACTTGTTGATATCGTAACTTTTATCGTAACTTTTTAGTATTGGATTTCCTAGTCGTAGTGACATCAGAAACTTCCAGCCAGGCACATCATATTTGCATATTCGTGCATCATAACTGTCAGTTATTCAAGGAATCGACAAGCGTTCGAATAATCAACACTTATGCATAAATATTTTATGCATGGCACCTTTGAACGAAAATTTTAATTGTCCTACGAGATTGCATTAATGGAAAACTGTGTACATGCGAAAGAAATAAAAGAAACGATTTATTTGTGTGTTTAAAAGGAAATAAAAAGTTATATAAACTAAAACTATATTACGCGATGACATGTCAGATGTAATTATATTTCTTTGCAGAATTTTTTTTATTATAATGGTGATTTGCGTTTTTCATGACCTTATAAAAAGAAACTTGTTACGATGTGCTCGAGCAACTTAATCATTTTCCACGCGTCAGTTTAGATGGAATCTCACAAATAATTGATGATCTAAAGAATGTATGTGTTATATGTGCAACACATCCACATGATCGATTTTTTCGGGGTTTTTTTCTTGTGTAAAGACGCGTACGTCACGCAAAACTATATAGAATTCAATGTAACTGCGACAAAAACGTTGCAGCGGATCAACGCGAGGAATAGCGCGGCAGCAAAGGAACGTGCTGAGAAAACGCACCTTGATGAGAAACTCCAGTTTCTCGTCCACTTGATCCGTCGTCATGCCGGCGATCCAGCCGAAGTAGATAAATGTCTCCCTAATGGAGAACTCGCCGTACAGGGCGATCTCCTGCGGCATGTAGCCAACCCGGGGCCCAGGCACCCCGGATCCCTTGGACCCTGGTCGGCCACCCAGGACCCAGATTTCGCCTAAATTTAATCGCCTGCGGCCGACGATGCATGACAACAAGGTAGTCTTACCGCAACCGCTCGCACCGAGCAGTCCATAACTGTGTAACGCAGCGATTGTTTTATTGTCATCACTCGTAAGAATTAAGGATGAATCAAGGATAAAATTACTCACATCGTGCCTTTAGGCACAGTCATGTTCAAGCCATCCAGAATGACATTTGGATTGTTCTTGGAGCCGTATTTTTTGAAGGCCCGTCTCACGCAGACCGCTTGTCTCCTTCGCGTGTCCAAGGTGGACGTCTGCGTCTGGAACTGTTGTCGCCGGGTTTTCAGCTCCATCAGAGTATTCGATGAGTTCGCAGTTGCCATCTTTACGTTAAAAAAGAAATGAGGAAAAAAGTGATACTATTTGTTTCTCGGTCACATTGCACAAGAATATATGAGAGAAGGAAAAATACGCGGAATCTCCACTTGATACTTTATTAGTGGCTTAAGCCACTTTTTATAGTGACTTTTATAAACAGCATATCAAACAAACAGAAACTATTTTAAAGCAGTTATCTGACGTCATCTGACTCCAGAGCCGTAATTAAAAAGAACTCTTTCTTTTCCAGTATTTTGCATTTAACAACAGACAAATATGCTATATATATACACATCCATTCATATAATATAATTTTATATACATATATATATATATATAAACTATTTTCGGAAGTATACAACTAAATTAAGAATTAAACGTTGATATTGAAGTGAATATCTTAACAATGCAAGGATAATATAATATATCGACGTATTAATGCACATGTGTTAATTAATACTAACCAACCTTAAAGATTTAATATTAATATTAAAAATTGAGATTTAGGGTCGGTTTGACTTGAAAGATAGATTCAGGAGCGTGCGTTGTAAAATCCAGGAAACTATTTGACATTTAACTATTAAACATTATTATTCTTACGTTATTAAAATACTTGCTCTAATAGCAGCGTTTGATTCTTACATATCCTGTATATTTAATTCGAATAAGTAAGCTACAAAAAATGTTTCCGTATATTATAATATATAATTCTTACTTTATGTAAGAGCTATACGTAAGAGATACATACTGCAAACTACGTGCTTTTCAAATATCCTAAACTTCTTCTTTCAAAATCTGCTATTTTTCTTGATGATTCATTCGAATTTTCAGATTAACAAACTTTCATTGAGAAACCGAATGCATTGCGCCACGTTCGATCAATTAGGTCACGTCGCGAAAGGTTTTGTTATTAGTGAACTTGTTTTTAGTGAACTCATACATAGGTTGAGTCGTAATAATTTGTTGCGCTTGAAACAATTTCTTATTTTTAACGAATAAAAAGAATATGTCAGTATAAAATATACTAACATATAGTTTCATTAAAACACGTTTAATACACCGATAAATAATTTTGAAACAATTTTAAATGTATCGAGAACTAACATAAATTTTACGTGATGAAGACACAGTGTGCGGTAAATCGTATATTTTACTCAGATCGCAATATCTGATATTACAAAATGCTGGCTAGCACGTTATTATGTCAATGGGCGACTGAGAAATGTGCGCGATGAGCGAGCACTACGTGTGCCGCCACGCAACGCTGCTTTCACGTAATTCGCTCATTTCTTTACGCATATTATGAAACATCGAGAGAGAAAGAAAGAGAGAGAGAAAGAGAGAAAGAGAGAGGCTGACCGCCTAAGGTTACGTCCGATCACTTTCCTTTCTTTCAACTCTCCTCTTTTCGTTTCTTCTCGATGAACTTGCTTACGTCGTTGTCGAACGTAATCACTTGTCAAGCAAGTTCGACGTATCGCGCAAAACACTTTTACCTTCTAAGCGTTCAAATACAAAATATTGCTCGTGAAGTATTCGCTCGTCGACAGCTACGCCATCTTAATATTTGTACACCGTTTTCCAATAATGCAATTCTATTCCTCGGGCATAGTGACATTGGAAAATTCCAGTAAGTCGCGACATATCTGCATACTCGTACATCAGAACTGTTGATCATTCGAGAAATCGGCAATTGCTCGAATAATCAATAGTTTTGACGCAAGATTATTTTGTGTGATGCGCTCGACCGAACATTTCAAACGTCACTATCCTAGAGAATAGAAATACATCAATGAAAAACTGTGTATACGCAGAAGAAAGGAAAGAACAGAAACGATTTATGTGCAATTAAAAGAAATAAAGTAAATTGTATGAGCGATATTAAAGCGATATTATATCATTGCGTTGACATGTCGAGTTACGTTGCAGAATTTCTTTGATCACGATGACTGTTTGCATTCGACAACAAGTCGTATCCTTGAAAAAAAGAAGATTGCTAGTCAATGATACGCTAGAGAGATCATCAACTTCCGCGATCATTATCAAAAGAACAACGCTAATGTTGATTGGCATCGGCGTAACATGCCTGTTTTCTGTTCCCGAATTCTGTATGCGTTCATGCATAGCATTGCGTTCAATTTATGTCTTAATATTTCTCTTACAATGTCATACAAAGAAAATTATATATTCCTATTTGAGAAGACTTAAGCTTGAACTGAAGACGAAAGAGGAGGAAAAAATGTGGTAAGTAAAAAATGTATTTTATGAGTTTAGATTGCTTTTTTTGTTAGTTCTTCCTGATCGTATTATCATAAATACCTAACCTTTGCAATACAACCGTTGACGTTGAATGTTGCTTCCTCGAATGAAGTATCGCTGAATAACGAGATCGCGTAATAGGATCACCTATCGAGTACCTCTGGGTAATACTTCTTTTCCTTCTTTGCTCACATCAGCCGCATCGTTTTTCCTCGTTCACCTCATTCATATCCGTGTTTATCCACATATAGTTGTACCCTTCTTCGTGTGCACACACTCAAATATACCACTTGTTTCACTAATTCCAAGCATATCTTCTCAGAAAGTATCTTTTATGGAAATTTGTTGGAGATATGTTCTCGAGTAATTTGCTTTTGAATGATTTGAATGGTTGGCTGAGTGATTTCCCCTTGTATAGTCTATTTTGCAACTGCTTATTTCACAGCGGCCTAATCTATGCTGTACTTTTTTTATTCTTTTCTTTTAAGTATATATTTTAGTCTACTTTTCAATCATATTTTTGTTCATTTGATCAGAGCGCAGGATGATCAAACTAATTACAATTATGGATGAATTTTTGACGCAACTAATGATCGCTGATCCTTGATAAAGCTACTTGTGTTTATGATTGTTGTACACGCTTCTTTTCTTTGTTCCTCACGAACCTCGGAATGTTCTCGAAAGATATACGCCTTGATTTTGATATGACATGTCTGACGTTCGATTAATTTCGATTAATTTTTAAATTAGAATGTCATAAGAACTTTGAGAAAAATAGTAAAGACAAATGTCTGATGAAGGAAAGGACATCCGTTAGACTTTTTAAAATAAGTGGAAGCTAAAAGCTAAATTTTAAAAACTAAAAATAATTAAAAACTGATAATAACAATTTAAAGCACTCTGCAAGATCTGCTTTAAGAAAAAAATTTATTTTCTTTATTATACACTCCAAACTACTCAAGTTTCGAAAATTTTGAGAAGCGCTGTGCTAACTGATGAATTACTATAAACTACAAACAATTAAATATCAGGATTTGTAAATTTGAAAACAGAACTTTCGCTTCAAGTAATATTCCTAGCATTATATCGAGGATTCGAGACAATGCACAATAGTTGTAATACCAATTTCGCGTCGCGAGGTTTGACGAGTAATTCAACAAAATTTCTCCCTAAGTGGGGTGACGCGAACACAAAATTCAAGGGGATTGAGATTCGAGATCCTAAAGAAAGGATTCACAAAGAATTAAAATTTGAATTCCTGTGACACCCCAGACTGGCGCGCTGGCATCTGGTGTGTTTGTATAACTTCACGTCACTATTACCAGAGCTCGTAAATGTGTTAATCTTCCGCGTCGCTCGGAGAGACTGACGAAGCGAGAGTGCAGCGAAACCTGGGAAAACCGAGAGTAAGAGTGACCTAGCCACGACGAGGCCCACTAAGAACTGGCTCGACTTGAGTCCGGACCTCGCGGAGAATCGGCCGCTTGTGCAATCGTCTGTCTCGAGCAAAAGACGAATGTTTAGAGGGGGCAAGCTCTGCGCACATCCAACGATGTTTGCTGTATGAAAAAGTAGTTCTTTTATGAAATTTTTGTGACATATGAGACTTGTATTTTTCAGCAGATACAAGTTCGTGGCGACCTCCGAATTCATTGAGAAACAGTCACGTTCGCTTCTAGAACCAATTTCGGTCATTATTTCGTTAACTGGTGCGTCTAACCACATATGTTTCTCATCTTTGTTTTTTCATCAGAAAACTTTCGGTCCAGTCAAACCGGTCACATTCCATCTTTATATAAAACAACCATTTCGCATGCAAATGCTAGAGACTAGAAGAGACTTTACGAATATTTTGAATAAACAAATTTCACAAGAAAAACGTATGACTTGGAAATCTCAATAATGAGATAAATTCAACGACACAAATCACGATAGCAATATTTTGATAAGAGCGCGTTAATTTATAGTGTAGTAAGACGCAAAAAATAATCTTTATGAAAAATATATTAATTTTATTTAGAATTAACATTTATAAAATTTTCTATGTGATATTAGTCTCGGTATTATTTGATTCCCGAATATACGTTTACTTTGTTCGCATTAAATACTCTCTAAATACTTTGACCGATCAAAGTGAGTTAGCAGGTATGTAATATAGTTTTTATCCATTATCCTTGTGAAACAGGTGATGTCTGTTATTGTCTCCAAACCGGATTTACTAGTAGATCATATTTTTCTGGAAAAAAGACTTCGCGTGGATATAAACTATCTATTATCTATGCGCGTCGAAGAAGAAAAAATAGAGGTTTCGAGAAAAAGTGCAAGAACGTCAAAAAAAGAGGATCGCCTTGACGAACTCTCAAAGTCCACGCTTACTGGTTCTATATTGACAGATTAAAGTTATTGGAAAATCGACTTGCTATTGTATACGAAGTTAATTGCATAGATTCTGTGTAAGGAAGTATTTCTTAGTATGGATTTTTTAATGTTTTGAATTTAATTTGAAAAAATTAAGCGAAATTCTATATGTATAAAAGAAATAAATAATAAAAATGGGAAAGATCTCTCAAAATCACGAAAGTGCCTGTGATTCTTTGTTTTGCGTAGTGATTTCTTGAATTAGCAGGATTCAGAGTTTGGCAAGTCAACACAATAACGAGGAAATCTTGTCCGTTAAAATTCGCGCGAAGTGCGCGGTTGCTAATTACACTACTACTATTATAATACACTTTGCAAGCACCTCGTAATTTTCATTACTGCAAGAGCGCCGACAGTTTCGATTTCTAGTCGAATTTCACTCGTGTTTAGTAATATTGCAAAAGAGGAGCATTACGTACGCGCATTTCGTTTCACTAATCTACTCGCGGCGATTAATTGGTCGAAAGTTGCTGCCGGATGCTTGCAGCACGTCCGAAAAGTTCGACCTGATACGCGCCAAGTAACGTGAGAGCCACCGAGAAGACATTTTCCGAACGACACATTATCGTTTATTCGTTGCGGTCCGCAAACTCGCAAAACCGACGCGCAAAATTCCTCGATGATTTCGATCGTCGTCAGACCGTGCAGTTTCCGTTATGAAGTAATCCTATAGTCTACTCGTGACGCAAGACGCGGACAGTCTTGTATGCTGAAGAGGACCATGGTGCGTGAGCACCTATCGACGTGTTCATTGGTGCAACATTCGCAGCTCAGCCTTGACCGTTGACCTCGGTGGTTCAGCATGTAAGATTCCAATGTATAAATATTATTGAGAAATATGTAGATCACACGAAAAATGCGCTCTCTACACGGTGTCCAACTAATCGAAAATTCAAACATGCACTGAGCGCGAGAAAAGAAGACTATTGTTACTAGAATCATAGTTTCTCTGCGCTATTACATTTTTTCTAACAAAAAGGTAATTGTAGCAACATGCATATAAAATAATTATCACCAACATTACAGCAACGTTCGCTACACAAATGGCTCTCAACTATAAATATTTTACTAAGTGATTACAATTACTATGCGATTACAAATACTAAACCCTTTTTTTCAGCGTGCGTTACTTGGAATCAATGCAGAGACGACCGTGACTCGAGATTCTCTTCCTCTTCTATGTCCGAGTTCATCTCGAGAACCGAGCTGAACTATCATGATGCGTAAATCACACTGAAATCACCTTGATTGCGAAGCGCATTGCGAAACGACCATATATGGTCGAAGGAAACGCGATATCGATACTTAAAGCACTAGTAACGGTATAAGCTGCGTTTAATATTTGATAATACGTCTGTACATAGTCTCTCGGCGAAATGTACACGGTGACCTGTTTCTTGAATCGAACCGCTTCCGATATATTTATAATCGACGATATGCGAGGTCTTTAAAGACGCGTACGATAAAAAATTATGATTACAGTGACTACTTTAGCATTTTATAGTCAATATTAATATTAGCTTCTACACGCATAATAATTGCAATAACTATGTGGACTCTCTGGGAATAAAATAATTTTGACAATATCGAAATTGTCTTAAAATAATTTCTTTATACGATTCTTCATTGTTTATTGCATCTTCATTCATTAAGATATAAAAATATCTGAATTTGCAAAATAACTTTTTTTTTAATAACTATCAGTTGTCGAGGTAATAACTTGGAAAGATTAATTTGTGACATCTATAGTTATAATTGATATACTGGTCGATAAAAAAGATAGTTTTTCTACTTCTTTTCTCAAATGTGTCATTATAGTTACATCCATTTATTGATAATTTTTTTCATGTTAATTATACGAAGGTTAATATTATGACACATGTTACTCAGAACTCGTTAATAATGTATCATAATGCATAATAAGATTATCTAGAGGTTCTTAGTAACAGAAAAAGAGGAAGCAAAATGCATCGATATTGGTTAAGTTAGAAGTTTAATTAAAAAAAAAAAAGAACTACGAAGGATTTATCCTTTACATCACGGTATAAATTTATGAGTTATATGACTGCTCGACGAGTGTGATCTGCATCTCTCTCTCTCTCTCACCCTCAACAGCTAGCCTGTTACGTAACTTAATAGTTCGAACTTTCTTCCACGAAGAAAATAGTGTACAAAGAGAGTTCGACGGACTGGCTGAAATCATCCCGAATCATCATCAGTCGTACTTTCATTTACTCTCTTGTGAAGGCCCGAGATGGAAGTCTCGACAATATAAAAAGACAAAAACACGTTGCTCGCCACGGAAGGAATCATAGATCATTTCTTATTGTTTGGCCAATCCAAGAAGTTCAATATAAACGTATGCACGGTCATTAAATGTGTACTTCTCGTGTGCCTAATGTGTTTCCATGCTACTTTCGAATAGTCGCGCTAAGCTCACGTGACCGTGACGTATCGATATATAAAACGAAGCGCAGCAAAACATACGAGTCTTCTTTGCCACTGACACTGATTTAAAGCATCACAAGGCTGACTAGTCTTAGTAGAGCAAACCAGTTTTTTCAGTTATTCTAGATTAGAGAGGAAATTGGAAAAAAACTATACAAAACAAATTATTTATTACATATTGAATTGACTGTGATTTTCTATCTTTTAATTATTACTGCTGTTTTTTTTATCCCTCGTTAACTCACTTTTACATTTTATGGAAAAAATTCAGAGTCAGAGAATAATAAAGAATAATCAGGTAAATACATTGAAAGGCAACTAATCATATTTTATAATTGGTTATTATTCTTCACTCTATCGATTACTAGCTTGTGACTTGTTCTCTTAATTTTATTATCATTATATTTTATTATTATATTAATTTTCTCTTGTCTCTCATAATTAATACATTTATTATTATCATGTATCATCGTTCAATAAAAATCCGGCAGAGCAATAGAGTTACCGATCGATCTAGCGTACTCACCTTTGTATCTCTTAGTACAAGAAAGTATAGCAGGTTGATAGTTGACAGGAGCACTTCGTCGTTTAACACAAGACAGCATAGCGGGTTGCTCGTTATTAGGTAATATACGAATGGTTAACCTACAGCTGTTAAATACGGTTGCTGAAGTATTAAAAACACAAATTGTAATACTAGTGATAAACAAATAATGAAATTAACATTCGTTGTCACGACGATAATAACAGCTGTAGAACAAAGAAGTGTCTCATTTATTTTATCGGAGCACAAAACATATACGGGTTTTACAATATTTCTTTTTAATTTATACATATATATATATATATATATATATATATATATATATATATATATATATA
>NW_022639532.1:1049550-1065087 GCF_010583005.1 Odontomachus brunneus
TATATATATATATATATTTTTTTTATATATATATATATATATATATATATATATATATATATATATATATATATATATATATATATACATGAAAAGAGCGTCATCACATCATGAGTATCGAACGGGTAAGCGTTGCAACAATCACGATTAGTTTTTCCATTGATCTCCTTCGGATATAAGTCGTTATAAGCAATTGTTATTATATTTATATCTATTATTGTATAATTTGTCATTCTTACATGCATATATTATATTAGTTGCATTTTTACACTTTACGTCGAGATATACTCTATACAATAACTTCCCGATCAGGTGTCTCGATAAACTGCTATCTACCTAGAAATCCCCTCTGTTGCACCTGTCGTAACTACCCCAGGTATATACCCAACGCTATGCTATGAAAGGGGGTCAGTGTTTGCCTTAGTATTTATCGAGTCCGCACGACGACGATCGGACGGACAAAGTGTGCACTGTTGAATTCGTCTCTGAAGACTATTCTGCATATTGTGTATTATATCAAGTTGTGCAAAAATCGGCAGAGTGTAATATTGACAAAGGCTTCCACCATACGGATGTGATTTTTGCTTTAGGAGATATGAGAGAGTGGACTCCTGAGTAAACTGTGCACTTTGAACCCTCATTTTTTGTAACTTTGTCGATAACTTCGTCAAAGTTTCAGAGTGACGTCTATCCGTTTTTCATTCGCTCTCTTCAAATCGGAGCGACCATAATAGTATAAAGTGCTCTTATAATGATATAATGATATAGTGATATGCTTATAAACTTGCACAAAGTGCAAGTTCGAATCTATTACACGTAGCCAACGTCATCTGTGAAAATATGTAAATATATGGAAATTGTTACTTCACGCGCGGCAATTGTCTTTTGATATCATATGTATGCTTACTAAGATGAAAAATTAAATCTGATATAACTCTATATTGTTAAACGAGCAAGTAAATGACAAGACGTGCACTTTTTGATACAGTGAAACGTGCGTGCGTGCTGCCTAGATAAATAAATAATAAGTGGAGAAAAGAACACTGCGAGAAAGTCGTCAGAAGGAAAGGATCATCGCGCGCTGGCTCGTTAAAACGAAAGCCGAATGAAAAACCCGTAGTCGTGATGGTAGTACGGAAAGTGCCTTGATTTTTGAAGCGCTCCGATTACATCCGACGCATGAAACCACAAATTCCTCCTTGTAGCACGCGGCGCGGGGCTTTTCCGTCGGTCGCGAAAGTGACGTCCGCTTGGCGCAGCGATTAAATCGACCGTAAAATCATTTCCCCCAGCAATGCCGTCGTGGGATCGACTGTCCTTCGTTAGATCGTGGTCCAGGAGTCTGCGTCAGGACGCGAAAGGTGAGCGAAAAAGGCACCGGTTTCGTGAGGAAAGTATATTAGAATAATTGAGTGGACCACCCGCTTCGTCGTCCAAATCGATATTTTTGTCTCTTTGAATAATATAAGCAGGTGGTGCCCAATAATTGCGTGCATTGTGTACTATTAGTTTTGGGTAAAGCTCTTTTTCGAGCTGACAAGTAAAAGACTCGCTAAACATTCCTTTCAATGTCTTTTATTTTTTTTTTATCGTAAAACTATGCAAACCTGGAAAAAATGCCTCGCGCATATTATGGTAGGTATCAGTTCCAGTAGACTCGACTACGATGCACAGACTAGGCGTTTCGACTAGAGCACTGTACCATTGTCGAAGTGCGTTGACCTAGAGTGATACTTCTATCCACGTCTGTTTTATCATGTGCATCCTACAGCTGCATATGCAACTAACCGCTCCAAAACCTCCGACGAGGCGCTCCTAACGGTTTTAACATCCGAGTGTGTTCCAGTTTCTCTATCGTAGAACGTGTTTAGGACTAACGTGTGGTGCAACGTATAGCACACTTACCGCGTTAAGAAGCATTCTAATACGTACAAGGTCATTAATATCTATGCAATTAATTTGCGTAAATTTTTTTTTAAAACACTTCAGAACGTTTATTCCAGTTATAATGTTAAACAGATCCCTTCCACAAACTTCTTTTCCTTGTGTCTCTCCCTTTCTCTTCCAGAGACTCCTGTATGAACGAGGAGAGTGATTCGCACAAATTTAAAGCGGACTAATGCCATATTCTTTCTTCGGGCAGATTAGAGTTGATTTTCAAAGGAAACTCCAAAGAAAATGATCCGTTTTTCCATCTTTTGATTTCTTCTCGACGTTACATAATATATATTGATATAATTAAAATTTAAATTTAATTGTCTACGTAGAATTAACTAACTCGTGTTAATTGCATAATTAAGTTACATAAAATTATATCACTAACTTATACAAACAACGCTGTTTATCTGCAGGGTGATCGGAAATAATCGCATTCGGTTAATATTATCGTATTTTTAAATTTCGAATTCTAAGACTATTTTTCCTTTTGTAAAATGTTATTCGAGACTTAATTGCTGAGCTATAAAGATAAATATAAAATAAGTTAGCTACAGTTAGATAAATTAGATAAAATTAAGTTAAATCAAATAGTTAGTCTCTTACGGGCCAGATACGGAAAATAGGCAGGGACGGCACAACTCACCGCAGATACAGACGTTGGGCAATACACATGTGACAATATTAATACATCTTAAGAAAACTCAAACAAGTGTCCGCCTCCGATTTTCGTGAACTTGTAATATATTGTACTTTAGATCAAAATAACAGATACGTTTTTTATTACCCTTTTTTAGTGCCCTTTTGTAAGTTTAGGGAGTGAAATATTCCTTTGAAGAAAATCGATTTTTTTCATTTGAAGGAAATATAATGAAAACTATAAGAGATAGAAAAAATATTTTGAATAAAATTTGAATGGTTTGAAGAGTACTTCGCAGAAATGATTTGAAAAAAAATTTTTTTGTTAATATTTCCTCCACCATTTCTTATTATAATTATTAAAATAATTTCTGTAAAGTACTCTTCAAACCATTCAACTTTTATTCTAAATAGTTTTTCTATCTCTTATAGTTTTCATTATATTCCCTTCAAATGAAAAAAAACGATTTTCTTCAAAGGGGTATTTTACTCCCTAAACTTGCGAAAGGGCATATATAATAAAAAAATGTATTATTTTGATCTAAAGTACAACAATTTTTATCTAAAATAACATATTACACAAGTTCATGAAAATCGGAGGCGGACGCTTGTATGGGTTTCCTTGTTAGTTTGAAAACTTTCAATGTCAATGTGATTATGCCACATATTATGTCGCCTTTGCTTACTTTTCGTATCTGGCCCGTGAGAGGCTAACTATTTTACCTAACTTAACTTTGGCTAACTTATATTTATTTTTATAGTTCAGCAACTAAATCTCGAATAACATTTTGTAAGAGGAAAAATAGTCTTAGAATTCGCTCAAAAATACGATAATATTAACAGAATGCATATTGTTTTCGATCATTCTGTATAAAAGGAAATCAGATTATTAGCTAAGCTACTGAGATATGAAAAATTTTATGTATGAGTCGTAGTTAATAACTTAGTTGTATATTTTTTTATTAATTTTATATTGCGTATTATAATTGTTATAAAATAATCCCAAAGTTAAAATAATGATACTTAATTTGAAAAATTGTAAGTTGCATAAGTTTTGTATAAAAAAATTGATCTTTGTATCTATGTGTGGAAAAAGTGGGGACTGAAACTATAAAAGACTGTTTAGCTGTTCAGCAGCTATCAGTTCGCGCCGAATGACTCAAAGAGTGCGATGTTAAATATTTAAAATACGTTCTTCGCAGATCGGTATAAAAATACGAATGAGTGATAATTTTGGTGAAATGTCAATTATTTGTGTGATTATTTCGTGATACATTGCGTGCTCTACATACATATCTTGGTTAGTCGACATTCTTTGTCACTCGTAAAACATCTTACTTTTTTAAAGAATAAAATCTTTCAAGAAATAGAAAATCCATCGGTTGAAAAATTACATGTTAAAATACTCGAAATCAATCTAAGTCAGCATACAAGCGATAAGTAAGAAAAATAAAAAAAAATAAAAAATAAAAAATTATAAATAAGAAAAATATAACGCAGTCTATTTTTCAAATAGACTTATTCAAGTTTTTCAAAAGTGCGATTTTAAAAGACTATATTTTAAGTTTGTTTCAACGTTTTTATACACACGTATAAATGTGAAATAGTTGTTTAAATAGTTTAAGAACTTCCCATATTTTTATATGTTAACAATAAATCTTTATATTTCGGTTATATATCGTCAGATTTTTGACTGTTTGTTTTTTACTTTATATATACGTAGACATGCAATATTGTGCGTGTGCGATAAGTTTTTATAATATATTATCTTTTTCTTTAGAAGAAGAAGACAGTGCAATAAATAGCTATAAATATCTTCGAAAAAGGCAAGATGACATAATTACTAAACAAGAAAAAAACATCTCCAATCGACTCTCTTTCTCTCTCTCTCATTCACTTTAAGAGGTCTATTATTTTTTCTTTATGTCTGTTTGCATTTGGCTGAATCTTCCGCAAATACGTAATTATCTGAATAGGACAAACCCAGAATAGTATAGAATTAGGATTGCCCATGTAATACGTAAACACATTGCTTTTTTACCTCATAATTATGTATTCAGCTTTTGTAAGACGTAATAGCAAGTTTCAATCTCTACTTACATTTAATTGCCAGTTAGGCGCGTTATACTTATCGCTAGATGTTACATCGATTACTTCAAATATAATATAAACATATTTGTTATATATTGAAATTGATATTTGAGGCTTTCGCGGTGTCCATGATTTGGTTTTAGATTAGGTATTAGATTTGTATATTGTATATTGGAAACCGATCTGCTTGTTTTAGAGAAAGTATCTATGCAGAATGTATTCATGTAAATGATCCAAGTAGAAAATTACGATGACATCAAAATGACAAGAAAATAATCAAATCGTGATGGAAAAGTAAATTTTTTAATAATATTTTCGTTATTTTCATCTATATTATCGATAATATCCTCATGATTTTTTGTTCTATCAGAAAAATTGATTAATTTAGTAAAACAATATTTTAACTTAGTGTTAACTATTTATAAGCCACATATACAGGATGTCCCGAACCTCCATGATGATCCTTGGTGAGAACGTAGAACGGATTAAGGTGAGCAAGAAAGTCCTGTGCCGTTTTGCGATATTCGCAATAATAGTCGAGATATTAATTAAAAAAGATTGGTGAATGATCACGCGCAATATGGTAGATGAGCTGCAGTGGCGCCGTCTGCCGTTGTATACTTATACATTAAATCAAACTGAACAAAAAAGTCCTTTACCATTTTGTAAATTACCATATAGATTTTTAGATATTAATTAAAGAAAATTTATGCATTATGGTATACAATCATATATGTAACAATATTTAAAAATCTATGTGGTCTTTTGCAATTATTTAATATTTAAAAATCTATGTGGTCATTTGCAAAATAGTAGAGGACTTTTTTGTTCAGTTTGACTTATTATATAAGTATTCAACGGCAGACGGCCCCACTGCAGCTCATCTACCAAATCGCGCGTAATCATTCACCAATCTTTTTTAATTAATATCTCGACTATTATTGCAAATATCGCAAAACGGCACAGGACTTTCTTGCTCTCCTCAATCCGTTCTACGTTCTCACCAAGGATCATCATGGAGGTTCGGGACATCTTGTATATTCGATGATATTTTATTTGTACGTCACATAGCTGGTGGTCTCATAGCTGACGCAATTCAATATTACGTATAACTGTTACACAATAATGTATATTCATAATATAGCCACAATTTATTTAATATTTATTGCGTCTGATGTCAGTCAGAAGAATTCTACACAATTTTATTCCGTTATGAAAATTAATTCTAGAATTTAGTAACATGTAGTAAAAAGTAATAAGGTAAATGTCCCAGTAATTGAACAATGTCCCAATGATTGATACATTAACAATAGATTAGTTTATGTAATAACTAATGATTAAATATTCATTGAATAACATTGCAAATTGGCAGAAACAAATATTCTTCAGTAAATCTCAAAAAATTTTTTTTAGAAATATCAAATATAAATCTATTGTTAATGTATCAATCATTGGAACATTGTTTAATTACTGGGAAATTTACCTTATTTATTAAAACCATTTCTGTCTACCACATGTTATTAAATTCCAGTTACTAAATTATAGACATATTGTGCTAGAAATATTTTTAGAGAAATAATTAACGTACAATAACAGTAAAATAAAAAGATATACTGTAAATAATCTACGGGACGGGATTTTGATATTGTTGAGAAGTGTAAAAAAATCATTTTTTATAGACTTGTATAATAGTCTAATTTTCATGTTCTTACTTTTTAATGATTTTCGTCAGCGCAAAGTCGAATATTCAAGTCAGCAAAGAAAAGGGTCGTCTCAGCAATACTGTTATGTTGCAACGGAACATGTTGCTCGATACAAAAGATGTCTAATAATACTTATCCAAGTAGAACGGAAAATCATGATATCAGCATGACAAGAAAATGTTTGAATCGTGATTGACAAATAAATATTTAATACATATTTGAAGTATTTATAAATTGCATGAAATAAATGATGAGTGAGTTAAAATAAATGATAATTGATAAGTGAGTTTTCGTAATACATATTTTAAATATTTATAAACTGCATGAAATAAATTATGAATGAGTTAGTAAATGATAATTGATAAGTGAGTTTTTGTAATACACTTGAAGTAGTTTTAAACTGCATAAAATAAACATAAATCTCAATACATAAAGTAAACATAAATCGCAGTATATTTTACATTTTTTTTTTAAGTATAAATGTAAATAGGACAAGAAATCTTACAGTAAAATCAAAATGACGTAAACAAACTAAAAAATCCGCTTTTTAATCATGGTCCAATCTTTTTTCTTTGTCATTTCGACATCATCGTGAGATTTTTTGTTCTGCTTCGGAATATTCTCCATAAATGATTACCAAACATTGAATCGTCAAATGCTCGTAGTCTTAAGAGTGCTTAACTTTCTTCTGAAAAAAACCGCTTTTATATTTTTAAGCGATGAAGTTTCTAATAGGAGAAATCAAATCAGAATAAAGGCATTGTTTCTTCGTAAATCGCACAAAACGATCGTTTTAAGAACATTGTCTCGAATTTAAACGGAAAAAAATTTCTGTCGCAGTTTCATCATTGAGCGAGCAATCCTCACCATTTCGCGAAATGGTGCAACAGGAGGCTGTCGTCGTGAGGAACGCTACAAAGCGTTACGGATCCGAGAAAGTAGTGCTCGATGGCCTGAACATGACGGTGTCTAGAGGTTCCATGTGAGTAATCGCTACACTTATCGATAAGTACGCGATGCCCCTGTAACCGTGGCAATTATCATACATTATGAGTCGTCAATTGGATAGAATTGCATCTCAAGTTATTTCCGCATTAAAAATCTAACTTGTAATTTTCCTTTTTTATCTGATCTAGCGATATGTAATCATTTCGATACCATGTAGCGGTGTTTCCGCTTCATTCCACAAACGCAGAGCAAGCCTTCCACGACGACTCAATACTAATTGCCTTATCCGTATTCGCGTAAACGTGCAGAAACTGTCGTCATGCAATTTTACGCAAACATTTATCGACTACTTAAATTGCTGTCCGTTACGTAATATGTTACACAATAGTCATGCAGTTTTCGCCTAGTGTGAACGTACGGATAGAAAGGGAAACCCTTTCGATTATTTATGACGTTGAATCTACGAGTTACATGCTGCAATATATAACATCATGTACTCGACTAAAATTACATTACAAAAGCTGTGCTGTGGAAAGGATCTGTTAGAACTTTCAAAATCTTTTGCGAGTCGCCGGGCATCAAGACACCCCAAATGTCATTTTCGATTTTTTTGACGGTATCTTTGCGGACTTTTTCGTTGGCAAGACTTGATGTACCGCTTCCAGAATCTCATCCATTGCCGACATCTTGTCCATCTTTGTCTCAGATACATGAGGCTGATTTTGCATGTTCTGATCTTTGCTCCAAGGAACGTTCCAAGGAAGTTGAAATGTCCTACGAGAGAAGATTTTTGGAACGTTCGTGACATTCCCTTGAAATAATATAGGCGATATTGTGTTCGTAAGAGCTTCTTTCCGTTTTTCGTTTACAATCTGATTAGATTTGATTATATCTTTATCTAACGGAAAAGTTGGAGTCTCCTTTAACAGTGTGAATTGATCTTCAAGATCACCAAGTTTCGTCGCAAATGAATTATCGTTGAATGTTCCTTTTCTAAAATTTTTTTGCTCAGAGACGATTTCTCGATCCATAAAACCAGTTTTAACAGTGGATAGATCTTTATTTCGCGACATTTTAAATGTAGAATTATTATTGGTAAAATTACTAATAATAACAGCAAACTCGTTTATTTTATTCGGTCGTTTTTTTCGACCAACAGGAATTTTATTAGTAACAGAACTTTCCTCAGAATTATTACCGCCAGTGTCCGTCAATGCAGAATAACGTAAAATTCGTGTTTCTATTTTCGGTGCAATTTTGCCTCCGGTTATAGTGTCGTACCGAATTTTTTTGTGATCTCTATTAATGCTGCTTTTGCTTTCATCGTCTATTAAATTTATCTTGCACATTCGAGAGATTATGCTTCTTATAAAATCATTGAATAAGGTTTTGCAAGATATCTCTTTCAGCGCAGTTGTTGCAACATTCGTATTTATAGAATCTAATTTTCTTAAGATAGCACTGCGCATTGCATGATTCATTGTTTCAGGTCCGACAATGTTTATTAAAGTTGTCGTTCCATTAAAAGTTACCACTGAAAGATATAAAAACTTCTAATAACAGTACAGAAATAGATTTAATAAACCCTTTACTTGCATTTTAAATTATATTACTAGATTAGATTATATTATATAATTAATTCCATTAATTATTTATTAATAAAAATGTATTCGTTAATAATATTTATTAATTATTAATATTTATTAATTATTAATATTTATAATTAATATTAATATTTATAATTAATATTAATATTAATATTAATTATTAATATTTATAATATTTATTAATATAAAAATACTGATTATACTTTTGTACTAGTTCAGTCAGTTAAGACATTTACCTTGAATGAAAATTGACTCACCGAGATAATTCTGATGACGATCGATTCTGTCGTTAATCTCCTGCTGAATATTGATGATCTTCCCAACGAAATCGATTATCAGACGAATCCGCTTTGTCCCGTGCAATTTCTCAACTAGTTCGTCAACACCATCGTTAGATTTATTCGCGAAAAGATCAATCGATACCGTGTCGTCGTCGAGCGTTGATAACGATCCCTGTACAGATAATGAAGAGGAGATTGCTCTTACTACGAGCGACAGAATCACAATGAAGCTGATCATCATTGCGTCGCGGCGAAACTGAAGCAAATCGTGAGGTCGCTCGATGATTTTATGATGTTGCATTCGATAACAACATCATATCCGTAGACGTTATATTGTGATCTTGTATCATTTAGCGGGAACAAAGAGTCCGGGCGAACGAAAGCTAATTTTTACGACTCTCCTATTTTCCGTATTGATGTGGAAGTAAACGATATCACGGCACACGTTCCTCCTTCCTTTATTTATTTTAAAGATAACGTTAAATCAAACTTGCTAATGCCAAATACTACAGGTGTGTTAGCCAATCGTTTTTGCCGACGGAAGATTGTTATTTGCTCACGGATTTAACGATCTGCGGGATAGCCGTTGCTATTGAATAACGTGAATTTTTATGAGTCACGTACCTATCGTCTGAGAGTTCAGACTGATTGCAATTCGTATGAGGAACTATAAATATCATTGTTATTCAACGAAATGTAAATGTGGCTAGATAAGTATGCAAATATACAAGGACTTTGAAGAAATAAATAATATAATTTTCTCTTCTAATCGAACATAGATTTCCGACTAATTTCCGAAAAATTTATTCTATGACCAGATTGATTCGAAAGTTTGGTTTGTAAAAGGTGATGTTATAAGATTCTAACAGTTCTAGTTATGTTAACAACTAAGTATGTTGAACAATCAAGAGATAAGAATATAAGAATAAGAATTAAAATAAGAATATAGTAAGAATTATTAATAATTAGCATTTTATAATAATAAAGATAATACCCCAATTAACTAGATAGTTAATTGGGGTCAACCTGATTGGAACTGCGGGATAAAATTCTAGTCGGGTCAGCCACTGTTAGAAACTGAAAGTTAGAACTTGGAAGTTCCATTGTTTGATCATTAATTGCAATTAAAAATTGCGTATCTGTTTTTATTATTTGAAACAGTTATGGGCTTTTGGGTGCCAGCGGTTGCGGCAAAACCACCTTGTTATCCTGCATCGTTGGGGTTCAACGTCTTAACAGTGGAGATGTGTGGGTCCTGGGTGGAAACCCCGGCAGCGAAGGCTCCGGGATTCCCGGGCCCCGAGTTGGTTACATGCCGCAGGAGATCTCTCTCGTCGGCGAATTCACGAGGAGCGATGCGTTTTACTACTTCGGCAGGATAAATGGTCTTGACAACGACGAAATCGGTAGGACAGGGATTCGATGAAGACGCTGGTGTGAAAATAACCGAGACTTTTTTACCATGTTTTGCAGAGACGAGGCAGAAGTTCCTCTCGGAATTGCTCCAATTACCTCCGGAGAATCAGCTGGTGAAGAATATGAGCGGCGGTCAGCAGAGGAGGGTGTCTTTTGCCGTCGCTTTAATTCACCGTCCGGAACTCTTGATCCTGGATGAGCCCACTGTCGGTCTGGATCCAATTTTGAGAGAAAAGCAAGTAGATTTTGCTACTCGCTCTTTTGAACGCGCGTTCTAGAGACTTGGGAAATATAGCGGGAAATTAGTGACGTAATTAGCCAATAGTTTATAAGTGTTCTTTCTTTCTTCAGTATTTGGGCCCACCTGATTAAAATCACGCAGAATGAGAATACCACAGTGGTAATTACGACGCACTACATTGAGGAAACCAAGGACGCGAATAAAGTCAGTTATCACTTCTGCTCTGACGTGATACTCAGTAGCGTAGCCAGGGGGAGGGGCTGAGGGGGCTGCAGCTTCCTCCGAAATTAATTTTCTGGGTTACGCTAAGTGTGAGAAAAATTTTTTCAAATGACCTTTTTTTGCTTATCAAAAATAAAAAGTACAGCCCCCCGAAACTTTTTTCTGGCTATGCCACTGGTGATACTTGTTATTTAATCCTAATTTATAATGTGCTCTTTATATCCTGTTTCTTATTCTCTATTCTTTGCTGGTTTAAAAGTCAAAATTTAAAAAATTAATAAAGAGGAAGCAGGGGAAGAGCACGTTGTAGATTAGATTTTAATCTTTAATATCCAGATCGGTTTAATGAGATGTGGCCAACTTTTGGCGGAGTCACCGCCATATCAATTACTGGAACAATTTCAATGTAATTCGTTGGAAGAGGTGTTCCTGATACTGAGTCGAACACAGGAAGATAACAATATGGCCATCAGCAGCGGGTCCACGGCTCAAAAGAATAAAGCAGAGAGTTCTGAAAATGAACCGCTTTGCCAGGAGCGAAACAGGAGAGCAAAGGTAAAAAGCTCCACATAAAGATTATGATTGTTATTATTAGATTACAATTACTATTATCTAGACAATTACTAACTCATCGGTAATTATTAATAACTAATAATTATATTAATTAATGTTTATTAATCATCGTTTCTTTTATTTCTGGACTGTTAAGGATAAAGTTTCAAAATTCAAGGCCAATCCGAAACGAAGAGTTCCGAGACTGAGAAGATTTAGAGCTCTAATAGTGAAAAATGGCATTCAGTTTTTGCGCCATTATTCGTGAGTTTAATTATCGTGCATCATATTTGTGGATCTGCTTACGTAACTGAAGAATTTTTCCACACTAATTATTCTTGGAATGGAACAATCTGTTTTTTAGAGGAATAGCCTTCGCTATATTATTCCCAATACTTCAAGTGAGTACATTTTTCATCGGGGTCGGCGGTGATCCAAAGGGTCTGACAATCGGCATTGTTAACGACGAAGCCGGCAACTGCGACGGTAACTTCGCGAACATCTGGTATGATGAGCAAGAGTACACTTGCCACATCGGGAACGTCAGTTGCAAGTTCCTACAGCAGATCAACGATGCGACAGCGATGAAGGTACTGCATTATCAATTTATCCGCGCCTAACTCTCACGCCAGCGGATAAAAACAGAACGAAAGAGCGAATCTCGATCAAATTTGACGACATTGCTATCTCGATATTCTGTTGGCAGAAATACTACGACGACATATCCGAGGCAAATGATGCTGTACGCAACGGCAAACTCGCCGGCGTCATGTACTTTAGTCGAAACTTTTCCGAGGCTCTGCAGAATCGATTGGGCAACTTCATCGATGTCGACGAAGCCGACATTGTCGCTGGGCAAATTCAGGTTTTTCTCGATATGGGTGGTATGTATCCATTAGTTAATGTATCCATTAGATTAATAGAAATGAAGCATTCAAACGGTTAAATCTGCGATGACGTTTGTCTGACAGATAGAGAGATCGGGCTTTTTCTTCAGAAGAAGTTGTTTGATTATTTCTTTGAGGTTTACGAGGACGTAGCGAAAGACTGCGGGATTTCACCGAAGTTCGCCAATCTGCCTATTCGAGTGAGTATATTTTATATATCGCGCTATAATTCAAATTAGAGTCGAACGAGAAGCTAATCGAACAAAGGAACATATTAAAAATTAAATTCATAACTGTGTCAAACTTTTGTTATTAAAACTGCGTATTGCCGTTTATTGAAGTTATGATTCCACGGAACCAATTATTATTAATTAGGAATTTCAAAACATTAAGATACATAGACTAAAAGTAAGATTCCAAACGAAATTTCAGTTCGAGAAACCGCTTTATGGAGAGCTAGATATCGACTACAGACGTTATATGGCTCCAGGCTACATAATAACGTAAGCAACTAAAAGTATCAAGTATAATAATCATATAAAACTATCACAGTAATGATAAAAAGCTATTCATATAGGGATTATCGTTTTAATAAGTGTTGAGTTCCGCTTATCTCGCAACAATTAAGACATTATTAATTAAGACATACTATGTATTCGGCAGTGTACACCAGATCTTTTACGCTTTTCTAGACTTCTCTTCTTCTTAGCCACCACTATCTCCACATCTTTAATGGTCACAGAACGGTTAGAGGGTGTTTGGGACCGAAGTCTTGTTCAAGGTAATTTTTGAACGATTGTTCGCCGAACGAATAAAGAATTAATAAAGGAACACCTTGTATATACATCGGGTAATTTACGACAGGAGTGACAACCACAGAAATCCTGCTATCTCACATGTTAGTCCAAAACGTCATCGTAATTATTAACACCGCGATGACACTATGTTTGTGTTTTCCCATCTGGGGCTTGAAATGCGCAGGATCGATGTTCGCTGTAATCTGGTTTGGCTTACTCAGCAGTATTTGTGGACTGATGTATGGTAAATATTCTATATATACTGAGAAAAAAACTTGAAAATTTATTTGTGAGAAATAAAAGTTTATATCACAAAAATAAACTTTATCTTATAGAAATATATTAATAATAATTGATTGAATTTAATAATAATAATAATATTGAATAATAATTGACAGCTTTATATCCTACAAATAAATTGTCAAGTATCTTTTTGTTAATGTACAACACCTGAGAAGACTCTCGTGAAGATCACAGAAAAGATTTACAAGGAAATGGCTCTCTTTGTTTTTGTCCCTTATTTTAATTCTTTAAGCTGCTAATATAGACTCACTTTTTTACATTTTAGAAATAATTATATAGTAGTAACTAGCTCTTCTCATTTTATTTTATCATCCAGATAACAACACGATATTTGCTAAAGAAACTAATTAATGATATTGATTCAGGTTTTTTCATCTCCGTTATATCCAAGAATCATAGTACGGCTCATTATGCCTCAGCCGGAAGTCTCTTTCCACTGATAGTCTTGTGCGGTGAGCCTTCTTTTTTCATATCTTGTAAAACTAAATTTTTTGGTTATTTTGGTCATTTTGCTAATGGTTCAATTTATGTGACAAATGACAGGAACCTTGTGGCCAGTGGAAGGCATGCCGAAGGCACTTCGCTGGATCAGCTACGCCATGCCGATGACTTTGCCGACCATATCTCTTAGAGGAGTAATGGACAAAGGACAATCGATATATGAGCTGGACGTATACAGTGGCTTACTCGTAATTGGCGGCTGGTCGTTACTTTTCTTTATGATATGTTTAGTCGGTCTGAAATCGAAAGCCACGCCTTAATGCAAAGAAACGTGTTAGTTCAAAAGGAACTTCATGCGAAGGAAAACAGCTCGACATTTTCGCGAAGAAGAAATCAACTCCAAATTTGCTCAGGGAATCTTATCGCTAAAATTATGATCGCGAGTGTTGTGCAAATGGCCTTCATGTCGTAAATATATTTTACTTTAATTAAATAAATTTAGGTAAATTAAAATTAAAGATTAATTTAATACTAAATATAAATAAAAACACACGCTATATGCATACGTACAATAAAACACGTGAGTGCAAATAAGAAATATTACATGATTTTAAGTTATGTGAAAGAAGTTATGTTATATTTACATACAATGATAAAAATGCGACAGGAGATAAAGAAAGAAGAGGAATTTGCAACTCGCAAACTCGTTGAACATTCCTAGCAGCACATATCAGTTGGCCAACGGTTGGCCACTGTAGAGAGTTTCAACATTAGCCCGATGCTTTGTGCTGCTTGGGATGTTTTGCATTTTGCGTTTTATTATGCTTCTTCGTATACGATATATTGTAATTTTACATTTATTCACAGATGTATACGGGGTTTTCTATGTACAAACATGTACAATGTTGGGGCTATGTATACTTTGTATTCGTAATTGTACACATTTAGTTTTATCGTAGTATATAATAATACACACGATTTTTCTCTCTTACCGCACATTTTCTCATATAATTATAAACGACAATGACCGTGACGTGAAAACTTGACAATTATTAATTATTCTGACATAATATCGTAATAATATAAACATAGTAATTATATATAATTAAATGGTTTTTTGAATATTACAAATTTATTACCGTGTAATAATGCTACAAGTCCTTTTATCATCATTCATCATGTATTATCATTAAACAACAGGTATTGTGTACACAAATTTTTTAGCTACTATTGTATTACTATCAGCTTTTATTGTTAATTTCCTATTTATAATCTTCTCGTTATATTCTCGTTTGTTTTTCTATAATAACATTCTCTTTAATCCTTTATAGTTTTCATTTCTCCATTAATAATTATCACATACAATTATAGCGCAATATATTTTTCTTTGTAACTATATATATATATATATATATATATATATATATATATATATATATATATATATATATATATATATATATATATATATATA
>NW_022639532.1:1065097-1125765 GCF_010583005.1 Odontomachus brunneus
TATATATATATATATTCATATGGTTACAGTCGTATAATAATTATAGTAATACCTGCAATGATCAATTATTACCATAATTATGGTTATTAATTATTATGATTAACTATGACAATAAAACTACGATGCAATAAAATATATAATATTAATTGTATTTAATCGTTGCGGTACTCTCTTTGTCTAAAGCGTTTTGAAAAGCGTTTACTTTTATTTGTAACAAGTAACCCTGATTAAGTAGTTTGAATTTTCAAAACGCATCGGTGAAAAACACTCTTAGGCTGGTAAAAATATAACCACCTTGTAAAAAAATGCAGAAACAACTTTTTTCTCGTGCTATCTATTATATCCGACGTTTCAAGGGCTTGTACTAAAAAATCTATAGCAAACGACCCAGACAGCACATACATCCGAGGAACGTCCTAAAAATGTCCAAAGGACATCCAAATGACGTCCTACGTCCTAGAGACATCCCCAAGATATCTTTTGGAGATTTCTGCTGCCTGGGAAATGAATAATAGATTTAAGGCTCCTGGCCCCTCGCATTGTCTATCTCTTTTTAATGATGTCAGAAGCGAGAAAATGCATGCTAAAAATTCTTGCAAATACATTAAAATAAAAATATATATCCATAAAGTAACACTTGCAATCGATTAAACAAATTTGTAAGATATTCCGTGCACTTCCCTTTTGCTAACAATTAATAATTTATTGTAAATTAATATGAATAGAAATAGGTTAAGAAGGTGAATTATGCTAAATGCGTTTCGTCCGAATAGATATGCAGCATGACTACATATATCTACTCGGACGAAAGCATCTACGTAATTATGAATTTTACTCAGGAGTTCATTTGATCATATAATTATATGTCACGTTAATTTACGACAAATTATTGATTGTTAGAGGAAAAGGGGATTGCACGGAATATCTTACAAATTTGTTTAATCGATTGCAAGTGTTACTTTATGGATATATATTTTTATTTTAACGGATTTCGCAAGAATTTTTAGCATGCATTTTCTCGCTTCTGACATCATTAAAAAGAGATAGACAATGCGAGAGGCCAGGAGTCTTAATGGAATAATTAGATGTAAGAACGATCAAGATATCGGTTCCGTGCGTTCTCGCTCTCGTTGTTATTATGAATGTTGTTGCTGTTGTTGTAGTTGTTGTTGCTGCCGCTGCTGCTAACAACCATGCTAGTTTCCTGATTAGGATTGTTAGTAGCGCAATTAGGGCTTTTAGCAGAAAGAAGAAGCCGGGGCCGGCATCGGATCGGTCGGGCAGCAACGAGACAGCCAACTATCTGTCTTACAGTAGGCATGCAGGTTTTGTTGTATCCTGGAAAAAACACACGTCACATGCTCCATCAGAGGCAAAAAGATTTTATTATCGACCGTCATCACGCCATCAATTTGGATTTCATATTGATTATTCATTATCTATATGACTGATCTTATACTTGAAGTGTACTTCTATTTTTTGAAATTACAACACACACACACACACATCTGTCGAGAGAAAAATCCTTATAATATAAATTTTATAAATTAATTTGATTACGAGAAAGTCATAATAATTAATTTGATAATTTATACATGATTCAAGATGACATATGAAAGCAAATTGATATTGTTATAATATTTTTGTTTTACAGCCGTTAAAAAGTAGCGTGATGGCAGTCCTGTTAACGAAATCATAGTTTACTTTCGTCAGAACAGATCCGGGAGTGCACAAGAACGCAACGTAGACGTAAGAGAAGAAGAAGAAGAAGAAGGAGAACAAAGAAGAAAAAGCTAATGTAATAATCATTCCAAGGCTTAATTTTAAGGCTTAAGGCTTTGAACTCGCATCAGTCAACACATTGAATGTTAAAATTGCAGGCTGGAGGTTAGGGCTCGATTAATGAGAACAAAGCGTTGAGAAAAGTTGAGATTATGAATCAGAATTTAGGATTCCGTCTGTATTTTCCGTACGTAGTATGTATTCTCCTAATGGAAATAGGATATGCACTGTATGCGACGACAATTTCACTTTAATCCTTAAGGATATTTCCGATGCGGTAATAAAAGTTACATCCAAAAACGTCAAAACACTTCTCTATCATAACTCAAAGAATATGTCTCAAACGATGAAGATACGTAACATCATGCAACAGAGGAAGACAGGACTCATCAATAAAGGGGGTTGACATTCTAAATACTCAATGATAGCTTGATGAGCCTAACAAAGATAAAAAATGCATTATTGAACGCCGCTAAGAGGAGTATTAAGCGGGTCGTAGGAGACAACAGCATTCATGGGGTCTTCAATACGATCAGTAATGCATATCAATATTATGCATCAACTAACAACGATAACTAACCGATCAAAACTGATGATAGAAAGGTTCCTACGGACGAAGTACTAACGATACTGATCTCAGAAAGAAACTCTTCGTTTTGGATTTCATCAAACAGCATGCTGACAAATGCTAACGATGAAAAAAATATACCACAGACAGTAATACTGATCTTGCGAAGAAATTCTTCAAATGGATGAGTAATAAAGTAATGCAAATACTATATCACATATCTTTGGCACATCTGGCACTACTTTTCGCACACTTCGCGCTATTCGTTTTTCACGAATAGTGTTTTGAGCGAAGCGCTGTCTCATTAAATCGATGTATCGCATCATTATTTACAGTCACATAATTGTAACACGGCTCTCTGGTTTTTTTTTTTTTTTTGGTATTAACAGTAATATTACTAAGATTGTCTTGTTATGTCGTTTGCAAGGCTTGCATAAATCATCCAACAATTTCCCGATCTTTGATCGGGAATAACAATTTCCGCTGTTGGTCCTTTCTATCGATACCGAGCTATCGATTTATATATAGTTTCGTTCGTAATTATACGGTAATATTAACAACAGTACAACTATCACACAATAATTACATGATACTGCAACGGCATAAATGCTTATGCAAAGCCAAAATATCGGCGCAATTACAATTCATGATTCATATATGATTACGTTATGTCTATTATTTTTACAATAATCCATTTGACATTTATTTTTTCATTTCATATATATATATATATATATATATATATATATATATATATATATATATCGAGAAAAAGCTCGAAAGTGTTTCCACTTTCAATATTTAATTAGTGATAAACAAGCGGTTATAGAGATTTTAATTCGAATTTACTCATCCAGATCAATAGCTTTTCTCGCGAGTCATTTCTACAACAGTTCTCACGCACACTCCGTCTAGGTCATTCAATGCTCAGACTATTCCTATTACAAAGCAGTCTCCTTCTCGCTAATAATCTTGATTCCATGTTGCGTGAGAATCATCTTTACCGCTTCCTTGTCACGGGTGTTAGGCTTTTGGCTCGAATCTGCCGATGTCTGCGCTGCGTCCTCCTCCTTTCCTGCTAGACCCTCCGTCAATGAGACCAAATTGTCAGTGAGAGAGTCCCGGCGGCCTACATCGTCGGTTGATCTCTGTAAGGACTTGGACCTTCTCGACCCTTGCCGCAAGATCCGCAGATTATCGGCGGACGCGACGAGACTCGGATTTTTTAGTGCTTTTGCGCTCGTCTTCGCGGACATCTTCGCCAACTGCAGACTATCCACTGATGAGTATCGTCTTTTATCGCGTGTATTCTGTTCTTCCTTCTTCTTGAACAAAGAACCTTTGCGGTTGATCTTTCTCGCTCCACTTGTTAGAATAGCGATCTCGTCCTTGGGAATAAAGTATAACTCTCGAGGCTGGTCTCTCGTCATCGAGGAGCCATGAATAAATAACGATCGCGACTTGGATTTATCGGAGTCTTTGATGCTCTCTTTCTCGGAGACTCGGCTTCGGTCGTCGGCCGATTCCGTACCGCTTTGGAAACCACAATTCTCAATCTCGAAGCTGTCGTCGTCGTCTTGGCTTGGCTCAACGAGCCTAAAGGCGTACCTGTCCGCCGGTATCATGGCATTCGGATCGTAACTGCCGTCCACTTCGCCACAGATTCTGCAGAGCTCGCAGGGAATCTCTTCGTGAGCCGAGTCTATCAGTATTTTACCCTCGAGAGCATCGGCGGCCTCCTGCTGATTCAACGAGCCGCAGATGTCGCATTCGGTGGAGTCGTCGTCGTCGGCCAATGAGCTGCAGGTGGATCTGAGCGTGTAGAAGGTCTCCTGATTCGGACTGCTGATCTCTTCCTCCGTGCGAAACGTGATCTCGTTCATGTAGCAGCAAATGGAGCAGAACTCGTCCGGGATGTCGAGCTGTGAACCGCTATTCGACATCTTGCCCGGCGCGCCCAAGAACACCTCTTGAATTCGCTTGATTGACTCGTAGCTCTTGGACTTCTTCGAGAAGGTGTCGTCCTTCTTGGGCTTCGGCGCGAATGGCTCATCGGACACGATCATCGAGTCCAAGCTGCCCTGAAGGGGTACGTTGTAACGTCGCACCTTTCTCGTGTACACGTCCTTGATCTCATTGAGGTCTCGCTTCGTTTTATCATCGGTAACCTTCACGTCGTTCGCTCTCACGTCCTTTTGATTTTGAGTTTTCCTCAGGCTTTCTGTAAAAGATATTTTGGAGGAATGCTGAGTGACTTCTTCATCCGCCTGTCGATTATCGGCAGGTCGATGAGTTGGCAGACTTTGGTTCTTCATTTCGCCTTCGGGAATCTTTTTGGGACTTTCTATTGTCTTCGTGGAGGATTTCTTTGCAGAATTCTGGAAGACTTGTTCGAGCTGGGAAATAACGCGATCGTTGATAGATCGGTCGTAATCCTTCATCTCGCCGCTTTTATGATAAGTTTGTTTTTCTCTGAGCTCCTTGGGACTCTTTGTGCTGCTAGAAGACACTGTTGAACATTTTTGAGAAATATTCTTGCCAATCTGATGTTTCCCAACTTTCGTGGAACTCCTCGTTTTCGTGGAAGCAGTTCTTAAAGAATTTTGGAAGACTTCTTCTGAGCAAGATATCTTTTGATCGTTAATGATTTGATCTTTATTCTCAGTACTAACGCCAACTTCAGTGATCTGCTCTTGCTTGACCTTTCTGGAACTTTTAGTCTCTATGGAAGAATTCTGAAGAACTTCGGATTGCAATTCCTGCTGATTCTTCGGTTCCTTCAGTTCGGTGTCACGCATCTGTCCTTCTTTGACTTTCCTTGGACTTTTGCGCGAGTTTACAATTGATTTCCGATATTTGCCGTCTATCTCAGGACTAGGATCGCCAGATATCGTTCTGGATGCTTCTTCTACCTGCTCACTTTTAGTAATGTTCATCATTTTGTCTTCTTGGCCCTGCAAAGGTAATCTTTCGTTGACGAACTTTAATCGTAATTCTTCATCGGTCGTAAGATCTTCAGATACATCTTCATCGCTCTTGCGAACCATCATGCTGACTACTTGAATATTGGCACCTGATTTACTGTCATTCGGAGAATCAATCGTACTGTACATCGTATCCTCTGTTTGATCGTCGGTTAAACTTAATTTGGCACTATATAGAAACTTATCTTCCTCCTCTTCATCTTCCTCGGAACCGTACTGGCTAAGCCGATAGTCTTCCTTGTCTACGCTAAAGTCGGAGAGCGCACATTCGTGACGGCCATCGAGTGATGTCATCGAGACGTTTAACGGCGAGGCCGTCGCTTTGATTCCCAGATTTTTAATCTTATCTACCTCGAAATCGGCAATTTCTCTTCTAAAATCGATTGCTCTATCATCCAATACATAGTTATCCTTTACAATTTCCTCTAGAAGAATTTCCTGAAGTGCACCTAACACTTTACTATCTTGACCTAAATGTTCAGAGCTGGTTTTTACCTCATCGAGTTTAGCTTTAGTCTTTCCTATCCTTAAACTATGATCTTCTTTCTCCGTGATTATGCTATGACTCAAGTGACCAGGTTGCACCTTGACGACATCGTTCACACGAATAAGGTCCGAATAAGGTTCTACTAGTCCTTTCCTCAAACTGACTCCCTCGGAGCTAACGTTTCCTCCAACGACATTATCTACAATCAATGCAGAACTTTGCTCCAATGCAATTCTGCTAAAACCAGTCTGATCCGAGTCTACTTTGTCTATGATTTGTCGTGACTCACTGGCACTGCTACTCGAATCTATCTCGATTATTTCTATACCGTCAATTTCAACCCTGTCGTTCGAAACGTTTCCTCTCCTCGGCCAACAACATTCCCCCAGCCGCAGTTCACTAGAACTCGATTGCATTATTTCATGATCGTCACTCGAGCCCAAACTCACGTCAACAGTTTCTGGCTTGAATCTCGAATCTAAGATTTCCGTTTGTTCAACCGTAGTTCTATCTCTCGCCACGCTCTCCGTTACCAATTTACGACCTTCTTTCGACGCTACTTCGCTAGAGCTCGAAGCAGGTTGAATATTCACTATTACCCCGCAATTGTCACTCAAGCCTATGTCTGCGTCAGTAATTTCCGTCTTAGATCTCAAGTCTAATACCTCTTTGCGTTTCGCGCCTACTGTCGACCTACTGCTACCTTCTTCTAGTGCCTTCAATTCACTCGAATTTGACAAACCAGGCTGTATCTTCACTACAACTTCGCGATCCTCATTCACACGATCTAAGTCTACACCCGGGATTTCCGTGTCAGACCTGAAATCTGAAGTCTCTCTCTGTCCGACATCAATTTTACCCTTTGCTACACCTTCTACCGTAGATGATCTACGGTCTCTTTCCAGCGCACGCTCGCCAGAAGTCGAAGGACCAGGCTGACGAAGCTTCGTCGTGGGCTCGTCGAGCGGACCACCTACCTCGTCCACAATTCGCACGACACCGTTCTCGCTGGCGATGACGATCTGTTTCGCCTGACCCGGGTACGCAGGTGCTTTAGATGCTACATGCCTGACGTTGCCGTTGTCGACGGTTAACGCGTTAATGAATTGCTCGCGAGCTTCGGCGGCGCCCACGACATTTTGCAGGTTCTTGCAGAGCACCGCGTCCGGTACGTCGATGGACACGGCGCTTATGATCTCGGTCGGGCTCGGCGAGCCCATAGTCACGTCGCTGGGCGACGGCGTTAGGAACGCGTTCAGGTAACGGGGCTCTATGTGCAGATAGTTGTTCGCGTTCGGCGACGGCAGTTCCAACTTACTTCAGTGTCCAACCAACCAACGGTGTCCCGGCGCAATGGCAGCGTGAAAAAAACAATTCTTTATAGGACATTGCTTTCATACTTAAATTAAGTACTCTCACTTCTGTAACTAGATATTGTCGAGCTAAACGCATCGTGTCTATAGATATCCGCGCATCGTATGAATTTTCTAAGATCAAACCCTTTATTGATTAGTTCAATACCGTGTAACCGTATCTATGGGCCACGATGCAGGAATATCTTAGACCTCCGATAGTGTTCGACTCATTATGTGCATATGAAAAAATGTGAAGGATGAGATTTTGCGTGTAAGTTATAAGGAAGAATAAGAAATAAAATATGACATTGTAAAAAATTTATTAAACATCAACTAAATTAAAAATTCTTAGCTTAACTTAAAAAGAAAAGAACTTAAAAAATAAGAAAGTGACACGCGCCATAAAGTTTATTGGATGTCGCTGTTTGTGAAAATAAGATTTTTAAACTTAAATTACACACAATAAACAGAACAAAATATTCCTCAAACAAATATTATACATTTTGTCGAAAGACAATCAGGAAGACTAGATTGAGCAATATATACAGCAAAAATACTACTTAACTTTGGTTAAAGAGTTAAGAGTTTACCACCACACATAACATCCTCTAAATTAGCCAATTAAAATTGGTAGTGCAAGAATATACAATTTTTGTATTAAATACGAAAGATTCCGCAAAAATTTACTTTAACTAATTTACAGCGAGCCCTATCCGCTAGGATCACAAAAATTTTGTACTCATGAATTCTTTAAGTTTTTCGAGTAATTAATGCAAAGATTGTATCAGTTAAGTAATTTCTCAAATTAAACTATAAAATTTGAAAACTTCCAATCATTTAGTTACATCAAATTTAAAGAGCAACCGAAATTCGTTAATATATATTAACTTTTTTCACATAAAAGAAGTTTCCAAGTTTTATGTTACGTGTATTTGAGAAGTTTTTTCTAGTTTTCCCTTAAGATAAATTGAACTATTAACTTAATTTGATCCGAAAAAATTTAGATACATTCCTACTTTTCTCTTATACTTTCCCGACGAAATGAAAGAGTAACAAATGACAATGTGATATAAAGAAATCTATCCAGACAGAATGGAGATGTGTCTAGAGAAGTGCTGGTTGCGCCAAACAGGGAATTCGAGACTCACATTGTTATGTCCATAGTTTTTGTGTCGTAAATCTCGTTCTTGTAGATGTAGTCGATGACGGAGTCCTGCACTAAGTATCTGACGCTCTCGCTACGCTTCAAAGCCCGCCTAATCCGCGTCGAGCTTACCTCATTCGGGATCCATTCGGTTACGATACAAATGTTGTGCTGAAAATATAACGAGAAAAAGATCGAGCTGTGCAATGGTCTAGAATTTGTCATAACATGGCCTGCTTCATAGTCTCTTGTCATTCGTTAACTTGGTGTATTTTCTTGGTTGCGCTACTTTACGTTCAAGAAAGCTTATTGATTCTTTATCGCGTGAAGAAACTTTGCTGGGTATGTAATTTTTAAACAGAAGGCGTTTCGTTTACCATGTGCTTCGACAAGATGTCCGAATCATAGATGAATTTGTTAGGATTGGAGCCTTCCCGGGTTATGACTACGAGACCATGCTCACCGACAATCGCGTCGATCTGCAACAAGAATATATCTTAGATGTTTATCGATGTTACTTTGATTCTTCGATGTTCTACTTCGCTCTACTCACATCCTCCTCGAGCCACAAACCGCAAATGCCGAAACTCTCCAGCAGATCCGCACCGCAGAGCAGTTTGATCTGTATCGGTGTGTTGTCTGAACTGTTACGTACGTTCTCCGGGATCCAATCGATGTCTTCTATCTGCATGTGGTGCTTGATGTCGTTGGAATTGGAGAGTATGGAGTTGAGTAGATTCTGATGGTGCTGGAGGCACAGACGTGTTTTTGTCCAGCAGTTCTGCCTGGTCTCCCATGTGCTCAGACGTATCCAGTCGTTGTTCTGCAACGCCAGTCGCAACATGGAGCATCTATGGGTCGCGCTGGCCAGCTCCTTTTTGGCGTATGCATCGTGGACCGGAGAGATCACTCCTCCCACGACTACATGTGTACCCATTCGATGCAAATGATCTCGCGCAATTTCTAAAATCCATAGAAATTTTTTACCTCTGCTTTAGTTCTGTTCTAGTAGAGGTCACGATAGAAGTGGAAGTACTGCTAGAAAAATAATAGGTTTACCTTAAGGTATATAATACTCAAATTTGTGTGAAATTTTCTCCAAGACTCAATCTTCTTTCTACTTTAAAAAATATTTAATATAGTGCAGCATTGAATGAAAAAAAGAAAAAAAAAAAAGGAAATGCAAACAAATAGATAAAATGTTATTTTGTTAAGAAAAATCCTCCAAGCGCAATATGATACAAATACATGTATAATAAATAAGACTGTGCACAATTGTGTGAGATAATAAATAACTTGATATTAGCGACACGTACAAGTAAGAAGCACAACAAGAAGCACAAACAAGGGAACACAGACGTTTTATCACGCAAACAACACGAGGGTAATAATACGCACGCGTGACAGCATAATATCACGCACGATGGCGAAATATGACGCGACGTAACTTCAACGTTATCGATAATGTTGTGGGGGGAAACTAAAAATAAGTCGACATATACGTACCGAACATTCGTAAATGCATGTTGGTCGGCGGGTTATAACTGCCGCATGACATCAAAATCACACGCGTAGGCGCCATTTTGCACGCTTTCTAATCGTCGTCGCCGCCGCATCGGCTGACCGCACCTCCGCTGCCCTCGCCGTCAAATCGACCGAGAGCGTATTAAATAGCAACGACAACACGTACGTCACGGGTTCGCGCAACCGACTGATCTCGGCTGATCGTGCCAACTCACGAATATATAAGAAAGAGCCTGCGCATGTCATACAAACTCAAATACATTTTGGAGTAGGGATAGTCGACATACAACCGATAAATCGATGTTTGAAAAAATTTAAAAGTTTCCTTTACGACAATTTCTTCGTTTAAAAAAATTCGTCTAATTTGTCATTAGATTGTACTAATTACGGATAGAAGTTTTCTTGACTCTTTCTCTCTCTCTCTTTCTCTCTCTCTCTCTCTGTTGAATTATATTGTTCAAAAAGGGGATTATATTGTTTAATGGATTCATTGATGAATTAAAAAACTCGACCAAATAAAATTTGCTTATCAGTCGTTGAGTACTACTACTTAAAAATAAAGATCCAACTGACCTGTTATTGAGTTGTACTACGGCCTAGATTTTTTGTTAATTGATGGCGACTCGTAGCGGAGGTTTTAGAACTAATAAGAGGTAATGGTATTTGTGCGATACACACACCACTAGATGGCACCAGACAGCCTATTAGCGGAGGTGAGATGGTTGTTATGTGAAGTATTATAATTTTTGCTATAAAAACCTTAGCAATTTTCTTAGCGAGTTACAGCACTGACTTACTAAGATTGTTTCGGAAAATGATTTTAGATAAGGTTTTAGAAAATGACTGTTATATGTATGAATTTAGCGTAAAATTCTCTTCAACATTTGTCTTTACAAAAGTATCGTGTAAAACAATAAAAAATTTTTGTTTTTGCTACAATAATAAGTAAAATTTATGTATTATGTTTTAAAAGGCTGTTTCAGCAAAAGGAACACCTGTGCAAAATTTCTGGAGTTTTGTTGAACAGCACGAACAATTATATAGACCATCTGTGAATCAACAAGAATATTATTCTAACTATAAACAACATTATTGTCTCAAATATTAATCTGTACTATATCTAGATGATAGTCTTCATGGATCTTATTCTGACAGATAATATGATGCAGGTATGTCTATAAATGTAGCTGATTTGGCATTACGTGGCACAGTCAATGATCTCATATTTTTTTACAATCATTAAAAAATTCGCTTTTATTCATAATTAGGAGAGTGCATTATATCCAGATGCTAATTTTGTATTGTATGGAAATCGTGCTTATTCTATCCTTAAACTTTTGTTTAGACCATATACGAATAGATTATTGATTCTTGAACAAAAGATCTTTAAAAATGAGCTCTATAAGACAAGTGATCAAATGGAGTTTTGGAAAAATAACAATACAATTTACATTCCTTCAAGAAAGACTAGAAACTCTTGCATTAAGATTGCGTAAGATGTAGTTTCAATGTATAAAACAGTAATAATTCTAGCAAATACATGCTTATATAGTAATCAAACTATTCAGTATTTTAATATTGATCCATTTACTATTATATTTACAGAATATTTACTTTGATATTTATTTATAAATGCATTATGTAATAAGAGTATACATATTACAAAAATTATATATTTATTGAAATATAATAACTATTGATATTGTTTTTGCAGATCTAATTCACTTGTTCTCAATAGATAAACATTTTGCAGTGCTATATTTCTTGTTTATATTTTTAGTTTCTGTAGGTTGGAGTTATTTTTTCCTGAAGATGTATTCTTATATTCTTGTTATAAATCTTTTATTTCTTGAAGCATGCTGCATTTCTTCAAACTGTTCCTTCTTTGTGTATTCTTCTTTTATCCCCAATTTATGATAATATAATATATGATTAGTTAGAAGAATTTTTCATCTAAAATTATGTTAACCTAATCATGATAGTAATGTAATATTTTTAAGACTGTATCATTATGAATATATTTTGTAGATTACATAAATATTCAGAATACTTTTTCAAATTCGCACGATTTTGTTTTTATCCAATTTTTTAACAGATGCTCTAGATTGATCAGATGCTCTCGGACAACACACACACTAAAATTTTTTTGAGTTGCTGTTTTTACAATCTGTGCAATTGTTTTCCACATTTCCTTTCCTTTATACGGATTATGGAATATAACCTCCTTAAGAGTACGAAGTTATCCCTACTTGTGAACTGCAATCGTCCCAATTTCGTCTTGGAGCTTATAACGTCGACGCTAATCGTGAATCTTATATTCTTTTAGAAATAACGTCATACGTTATCTGGTTAGCGTTACGATAAACGATGCGCATGCGCAGTTTCGTCTTTCGATCCAATAAAGTGACTTTAGCGTTTATCGTATCTGAAAAGTATTATTGCAAAAACTCTTTAATGAAAGATAATGTTGAAAAATACATTTTTGACAAATTTAATAGCAGAATTTTACGAAAAAATTTTCGTAAAATGCGTTCTCATGTCTCACGATTTCCATGATACTCGCTCATCATCAATTTCATTGCGTTATTCTCGAAGAGTTACTTGAGTCCCTAAACGTTCGTTGAAGGACAACGCAAAAGATGCATCCTTTTATTTTTAGCTGCAATATATCATATCTAAAGCCCATCAAAATTAGTGAGGGGTCTTTTTGTTAAATCTAACCTAAGCTAACTAAAGCTACGGAGCGGACGCTGTACGAAGGCAGAAAGCAATGCAAAACGAAGAGGAGCGTTTCATTCGGTCGCGTTCGGAACTATTCGGCACACCGGAAAATGACGACGACAACGACGACGGCGACGACAGCGGCGACGCTGGGTGGCCAGCTGTTTGTTTTGTTTTCGGGCATGAGATTCACGTGACAGCCGGCGGGTGTTGGTGGCGGCACGCGATGGCTACGACAACGATTGTGACGGTCACGCGGATTGGCCGAGGCGATGCGCTCGCCGCCGCTTTCGACCAATCCGCACGGCCGTAAGCACGCGGCGCTTAAAGAGAGCGCTGCTGCCGCCGTGGTGAGCGTTTGACATCGATAAATGCGTGCGAGTGCTCGCGAAGCGCGGAGGTGCTAGGCAGTCGCTCGCTCGCTCGCTCATTTACTCGCTCGTTTGTTCGTTCGTTCGTACGTTCATTCGTTCGTACGTACGTTTGTTCGTTCGTCCGTTCGTTCGTTCGTTCGAATCACCGTTGCCGTCGCGTTGTTGCCTGAGTCGCGTCTTTCGTCGTCGTCATCGTCAACCTCATCCTGCCGCTCGCGTTCGGCATTATTCGCTCGTCCGATTAGCCTCCCTCCCCGCCACCACCACCACCACCGCCGCTGTCGCCGCCGTGTGCCCCTCCGCCCCTGTGGGAAACCTATCTACGATTGCTAGTAGTGCTGGGCAGTGCTGATCGTCCACAACAGTGCACAGGCACCGTCGTGTCGGTTTCTCTCTCTCTTTCTCTCTCTTTCTCTCTCTCTTACTCTCTTATCTACGTAGTTATCTATCTGTACGTTTATCTACCTATCTCTGTCTTTCTCCATGACCGTTCTCGATTGCGCCTATCTTCTCGCGTAAATACACACTTCTTTGTCGCGGATCGTGCCAAATGTCATCGGGTGGACGTTAGGCTCATACGTATGTACGCAAACATTAATACACATTGAGGGGTGTGAATTTGTGGATGTGTACGCGTGTATGTGTGTGTATTGTGCGTGCGTGCGCCGACGTAGAAAGAACATATACGCACACACGTATGTACGGGATGCCCTGTACGCGACGAGGAAACGAAGGGACCTCAGCTGGCGCATTCTAGTGGACGTTCGGGTAAAAACTGCTACTTCTGTTGCGCGAGAGAAGGCGGCCAGGTCGTCTGCCTGCCTGTCTACCTTCGTTTGTGAGTTATCAGCTGGCGCGCGTTGCGTCCTGTAACGATCAGTCTCGACTCGCATGACAGCGAGCCCTCCCCCCTCTTCGAAAAGTCTAGAGTGGAAAAAGTCCTGCACTCTTACGCGCGTTACACGTCAAGGAGAAAATATTTCTCATGTTTAATATTACCTATTGAACAATGGCATCGGATGTTACATGACGTGCGCGAGACTGACGCGCGTGATCAAATTAGGAAACCCATAACATCTTGTTTGGTACGTGTTTGTATTGTCAATGGAGAAAGGGACACAATCCAATACCAATCTGAGAGACAAAGCGACCTGTAGCTGTGAAATGTCGGGTGTGACATTCTACTGTTTACTACAGGCATCTCTCAGATGCGGTTCTGAAAAAATCCGTTCTCCGATTTTCGTGAAACTTGACCCAATTGTTCCCAATAGTACTGAATAAAGGTACTGAAAAAAAATTTTTGACGCAAGTAAAAATTAATTCTTTTAAGCAGATTGATTTTTTCCACGTTATTCCGTATATAAGAAATATTGAGGAATCGTTAAAGGTCATTGAAAAGTGAATTCAAGGTAACTTGTACATTCTTCTGGTTGTAACGTGAAAGATAGTCATCAATCGATAACAGAAATAAACTTTTGTCCGTGTGCTTAAGAAATTTCATTTCCAAGCATATAATAGATCTCTTGCTTTTGCTCATTCGCTCGCTCGCTCAATCGCCCTCTCTATATTTATCCATCTATCGGTCTATCTTTCTCTTTCTATCTATCTTTTTCCTCGGGCTGTTTCTGTTTCCGTTTTGCTCTCGCTGTTTATTTTCCTCCCATTACGCGACCGCGCGTAGGCGTATTCTCTCTCACTCTGTCTCTCTCCTACTCTCTCTTTCTCTCTCTCTCTCTCTCTTTTTCTTTCTCTCTCTTCGTACGATGTTTCGCACGGCGTGCGTATGTGTGTGTGGATATGTATGAGATGTGTATACGCATCATCGGCACTGAGAAGCGCAATGTCGGTGCACCATGGTCATACAGAATACACCAAGCATCATAAATATTTTAACGTTCACTATTTGCAATTGCATTTTTCAAGAAAGGAAGAAAGACATTCGTACGTAGTGTAAACTTTCGACATTTGGGTAGGAAGGAAAAAGAGAGGGAAGGAGAGGCATCGAATCATCAGAAAACACTAGTGAAAAGCACAGACTGTATTTTACCGAAGCATAAAAATTGCATAATTGTTATTTACCCATGACGTACGCTTGAAAACAAAAAGGTTTGAACATGTTTTTTCGATGCATTTCGGGACACAACCGATATCCGATAGGAGAACCTGTGATGGGACTACGTTAAAATAATAGCACAGAAATAAAAAGAAGTTTCTTGTCTATACAATCACGTGTGACAACTCGACGAATCGTTGCACGTGATTGTATAGACAGGAAATTTTTTTCCATTTCTTCGTCTATTTTTTACATAGTTCTACCACTGTTTTTGAGAAATCCTAACAAGATAAATCGTTCTATTGTGTATCAGGTGCGTTCCGAAATGTATCGAGAAAGTGGTCGGATCTCTTCCCTCTTTCGAGTACGCACAAAATATGAAACCACCAAGGGGATTATTGACATTTTGGAAAGGAACTTTGTACGTCGACGATAATCAACAATGATGATCTTGCAGTCCTGATAATTACTTATGATTTATGACGTTTATCGTCTATACAATTACTTTATGATTTTTGTGCTTTAGGATCTCCAGTAATAAATGTTTTATCAAATCGCTAATATTGCATTAAGAGGATACTGGAAAGTCGATGATGAACCCGAACAATATCGATAACGCAGAGACAATCGTTATTAACACACACACAATCACGTTATCTTTTAAAAAATTTTAAATATAAAATTTCAAGCTCTGTCAATTAGCGTGATATTTACCTTATCCAAAAGTTTCGCAGCTTGTACATACTGAAAGTATGGATGCTCCAAACAGAAAAATTTTGAAGAACATTGCTGTATCTTCGCATCTAAATTCAGAAGCTTGAAATATTCGCAAAGTTTACAGAAAGATTTCTACACATACGTAGTTGGGTTTCCCGCTGAATATGATAAAACAATACATATTTACGTAAGTTCTGTACAAAAAATACAAAGAGGATAATAACACACAAAAGATAGTCATACAAGAGGAGAGAAAGGAAAGATCTACGTTATCGATATTTTTCAAGTTTGTTATCGAATTCAGAATCCCCTTAATTTTTTTTGTTTGAAACTATCTACAAGAGATAACTCTGAATAATATTGATATATCAAAATACTTCAAAAGAAATAAAAAGGTTGACGGAATGATTAATATCATTGAAGAAAATAGGAAACTATCAGAACGATTAAATAATTAATTATAATTTTTTCAACAATAAACGACGATTTTGACCTTTCAAACGTTATTCAAACGTCATGACCTTGGCGATACACGTCAAAGTAGAGACCTTTTTTTTTTACTTCCTACAAGATGTAGTTTTACCAATTTCCAAAAATTATATTTATCATATACGATACAATGTCAAAGTAGCGAGGATGAATGCGACTATATGCATGTGGCTTCACTTCAATCCATTGTCCCTCCAGTGCACTCTCGCCGACTAGTCTGAAGAACGGTGCTCGCGATCGGTTTTTTCTCGTCTCTTCTCGCGATCGGCTTCTCTCGGTGCTGTTCGTGAGCGGCTTTTCTCGACAGTGCTTGAAGAAGCGCAGTTAGTCGCGCGGCACTTTCGTATCAGTGGTACCGTGACGGTTGTTGTGTTGTTGTCACCGATTACGCTGCGCGAATTCGCGAGAGTGCCGAGCGACCGGTAACCGATGATGGTAATCGGTCTCTTCTTGTGATTTAGTCTTGCGGTGAATGTGGTGATGCGCGGGTGAGGAAGGAGCAGCAGGAAGCAGCTAGAGAGGAGTGTACCACAAGTGCCGTGGTAGAAGGTGGAACAAATAGAGGGCGAAGGATAGGAGCAGTTGGTTCATCGCGACTGCGTGCTGGAACGCATCACGTCTTCACGTGTTCAAAAAGACAGTGGACGCTAAAGGAACACACTCGGGCGAGAAAGATTCGAATGGAAAAGACGTTTGGCGATTGGATTTATCAATAATTTCGCGGAATTAATAATTCAGTGGACATATACTAACACCTCGAACAGAGAGACAAGCATCATCGGAAAGCAAAATTATCAAGTGGAATTCATCGGCAACGAATTTATTAATCCGCGTAAAAATTATTGGCGACAGCTGATCACGAAGAAGGGGACTCCTCATTAAATCTGAATCGTCGTGGATTCTCATTCGCACGAGTGCAGGCCGAAAGCTCTCCGAAGATCGTGTAGGAGCGAAGTGAAGAAGATATAAATGCGGAGCGCATTTTACGTATCTTAGTTTATTCATTGTCTTCGTCACCCGCCGCCGCCGCAGCCGCCATCGCCGTCGCTGTCGCCGTCATCGTCCGCAAAGGATTGGTGCACGCACGCTCACTCGGTGCGCGTGGTTATCGTTACTCGTGCAAGCTTGGTGCGCGTCGGTGCGTGAGTACGATTACGCAGACCGAAGATAACCGAAGCGCGGCGAAGTCGCCCGAGGCGGCGCGGCGGCCGCGAAGAGAGACACGACGATCACGCTGCTACGTATCTCGAACGCGACCGCTTTCCCCACTCTCTTCCTTCGCGTGTGTCTGTTGTCCTTTGTGAGTGTGTGTGCGTGTGCTGCTGCGTGCGTGCGCGTGTTACGTCGCGCGTGGCGCGGAACGCGCGGGAAGAGGAGTGAGCATAAACGGAAGTTGCCAGGAATACGCCAAACCGAGGAAATATGAGCATTGCTGCCCTACTGCAGGCTGCCGAGTACATTGAACGAAGGGAAAGAGGTGAGTGCTGACTTCTTCTTGTCCCTATCGATTACTGTCAAATCATCTAACGAAAACATTACGTATACACGAGTACCTGGTAATACATAATATGTGCACGTGTCATTAAAATACGCGTGACGTTATAAAATAAGTTTTTTCAGTAGTGCAAAACGTAAATGGACTAGTGCAACTACGTGTTACGCTGTTCTCCAACCATGAGATAATTTTATTTATTTACTTAAGTAATAAACACGATACTTATGATTTTCAATACCTATATATTAGAATAAAAATGAAATCAGATTAGGTTAGATTAAATTACATTTTATTAGGTTAGATTAGATTATGTTCAGTAATAGTATGTTAGGTTAGGTTTGGTTTGGTAAATAAGACAAACATGGCATATGAATTGCCACAGTTGGAAATATATGAGATGTGAACTCAAGTTGGAAAACAAACTGTTTTAAGTTTGAATAATGTCAACTTTTTCTGTATGCATATTGGTAAAATATGATTTTTTGTTTCTCTGTTGGCTCTTCGGCAGTTCTTTTTCAGATATCGTGGACAAACTTGATTAATATTTATAAGGTCTTTTTAACTTCTCATACATATAACTAATATATATCCATACATTTAGCTACTCATTACGTTATTATTAAAGAAAAATCCTTGTTAGAGAGAATTGATACAGAGAGGCAACTAGGCATTAATATAAAATTTGACAAAACAAAGTGCCGATTAAATTTTACGCGAAGAGCATTGTGCGACGAGAAAGAACAGCGACGTGAGCTTCGCACTCGCAGCTTGTTAAGCTCGTTACAGTGAACGAGCGACGGACGCGCCGATATTAAGTCACGTTTTATTTTCTCGATTCAACAATTTGCAGCGGCCTTAGAGACCATTTGAGGGGGTCATGTTTTTATCGAAACGTGATCGAATTTTTAAAGATTTTCTTTAAGAATTATAGATAATCTCTTGTGGATTTTAATTATTAATCTTGAAATGTTTTTTGAACGCATATGTGAAGCGATATAACAGTAAAAACGTTTTTCACTTTTAATTTTTTGAATCTCCCGCGTTACAGTACGTAGAGATGGCTGAATATAACCTCACCAATCTAACGCATTATGCGTTGCAGAAGCTGAACATGGCTACGCTTCAACATTGCCGATACCCGATGATATGCGGACTATTACAAAGAGGCCAAAGACGAAGAAGTCCCAAGGCAGCAGGTTAACATTTATTTTAAAAATTTTAATGTTTATTTAAAAATCGTTTATTTTTTATTTTATTTTAAAATCACGAAAGACTTCTAGTAGTATATACGGCTATCTTTATTTTACGTGTTTTCGAGTCTTCTTGAACTATTACATCGTCGGGATTTTGAAATCGCGCGCCTTGCGACCGGCTTTTTCATCCAGGCATTAGCAGGACCGTAGACTGTAGGCTGTCGTTCGTGCACAGCTGGACTATGCTATAAAACATTGTCACGACAATATCACACAGTTGGTATTCCATTTGGCTTCTGACAATAGATCAGTGTCTACGGCACTGCTACTCACTGTTTTTGAACTAGCGAATGCCTGAGTTAGAATACTGTCTATAATTTGGCAGCCGTTGTTACTGTCGTTCGACTTGTATTCGTATCGAGCGTTTGCTGCTGCTCGAAGATTTTAACGAGCATTTTTTTTTACTTTCAGAACAACTCATAATGAACTGGAGAAAAATAGGTAAGTGTGTTTTGTAGATAATGGTATGAGGCATAAGTGATAATTTCTTCTTCTTTGTTTCTCTTTCGTCATATCGTATGACCATTGAGATAAAATGTAGTAAAGGGATAATTATTGTGTGAGAGAAATAAGTGGAGAAGTCAAATGAAGCGTGAAGTGCGCTTATGATACAATTAATAAGCGTTTCAATTCCTGAATTGGGCCCTCTTTCATGTTGATACATACAAATATGGCTGAATAGATATCATGATCCATTAAATTTAAATTTTCTTGGAGATGAAGGATGAAAAGGATGGTCTAAAGAAAACAAAGTATTTATTTACGGACAGAGATAAAAGGAAGAAGATAATGACAAGACGGAGTATGACATTTCTAATATTATCATTTGAAGATAAAAAAGGCTGTTGCAGGATTGATAATATTAATGTACGTTACTATATTATGTAACGAAATACGAAGTGTAACCGAGAACGCGCTTTTACATTGGCCGTTACGTGTCACGCCACCCCTTGTGTAAAATTTCCTCCCCCTCCCAACTTTTCTATTCCCCTGCATACACTTCCCCTAACTTATCCCCCCACCCCCTCCATTCGCACTCAGGCTGCTTGGGTGTAAAAAAATCGATAGCCCGCCTGCGACCGTCTTTCGCTTTCCCTTTTTCTCTAAAACAATCCCCGTTCTCTTCTTTTTTTTTATTATGCACTGCTAGCTAGCACAAGTTCTCACCTTCCTCTTTTCTTAAACACATATGTTGCATTTATTTTCATTAAAACAAGCATTGTCAACTGAATTCAATTCGTTTTGTAAAAGTTTTGCTTTTGTTTGATAGTTCGATAGTTGAGAGGGTAATATGTTAGGTCATGTCACGGTTACGTACCAAATGGCCTCTGAGTTCAAATCAGTAATCTTTATTATTCCAATATAAAAAGAAAAGAAATTAAAAGAAACTTTATTGAATCATATACTTTACGCCAATGTCTATGCCAATGGCGGCGAGTGTGAAAGTGTGCCGATGCAAGTATGCATAAGTATGCAGCACGTGCGACGAAAAGCGTGGAGGCCAATGACACTCTGTCCTAAATTTAGCACGTCGTGCTGTGGAAATAAATCCGCGACGAATCCTTTGCGCGGCCGACTTGTATTAGATCCATTAATTTCATGACAACACAGATTGAGGTTAAGATTGTGTTACAATTATTTGATGCTTCTTTTTTCGCAACTTCTTTCTTTTATGCAAGCCCAGTGCAACGAATGATATCCCAAAGTAACGTTACAACGTCGTAATTGATCATCCTATTTTTATGCAAAAACTTTTATTGACCAAAAGAACTACATCTTCGCGATTGCTCAAACTGATTTTCCCCGAATAGAAGCTCGATACGTTTCTTTGGTAGCTTCTTAATACATCGACATTAATTGGAACATATGCTTTAATAGATGAACCTAAAGTTCTTTGAAGCGAAATCCACTGGAGATTACAAGAAGAATGAGATCTTCTTATCTGTCGGCGTTATCAGACCGATTGGCGAACAGAAACGATAAACAATCGCTCATCAGCGCGTTATTCGGACTTGGACCATTATGCAAAATATCAGATTTTTCCCAAGCGAGAGAGAAGAGACCGGGCCGTCTGGACGAAAAACGAAAGCTTGACAAATAGCCACAGCAGTGCGAGAATGACGCTGCGAGCGACGCCTAGAGTGGATTCCTGGCCCATTTGAAATGCATTGAATTTTTAAGCGCCATCCTTTGTGCCACCTCCGCCGCGAGATAGCCAACTTCCGGTTTGGCTCTCCGTCAGTCCTCTCTCTCAGTCGGCTTTCCATAATTTTGACTCGGATCTTATCCGACGTTGTCTGTAGCTTATCCTTTGCGGTCGTTGCAGATTGAAAGTTATGGAGACATTAGGCGCGGTTAAGATTATTTTTGTGTCGCCAATTAATTAATATTTTAGTAGCTAACATCTCTGAAACTATCTTCTATACAAGAAATATTATACCCTATACATACATTATGCTATTAAAATTGATGAAAAACGAGGTACCAAAGTAGTCTCCTATAGGTAAATTGATCTGTGAACGATCGGAATGGATGTACGCGCAGACGCATACAACAGAGTATATCCTCCGCGAGGGATACACGGGGCGGGATGCAGGCCGGCTTTGGGGTCAAGGACGACTCGACTGTGTATACCCTGCGCGCACCTCTTTCGATCCTTTAACGTTTGGGGAGACTGACGGATGTTCAAAGCTTCCGACATCGCGTTATAATATCCATAACTCGGAGTAGATTCAGCATTGAAAAACAAGAAAACGCTCATATGATAATCGAGTGTTACGTGTTGCGTTAAAGCGAATTATGACTCTTGCCAACGTATTGAGCATACATGAAGCTTGTTGAAGTTTAATTTCACGAAAAATAAAAGAATGGCAATAAAACACGACTTGGTTCTCAATCATTCAGATGTATTATCTATGGAGGATGCGATTTTCATGAAAATATTTCTTTAAAATGCATTTCGTGCACAGGTTGAAGTATTTGTGCATTCAGCACCTAATGCTTATCTTCTTATTACTAGTTTACTTGCTAGTAAACACAACGTATCACACCGAGCGATATTACCGAACTTCGTCCGAGTCTCGGTCAATAAAGAACTCAACTTCTCAATTCCAAAGAATTTAAGTTCGAAAAACAGTGACAGTTGTATGCAATTGAAGTTGCAGTGCATGCTATACGAATTGTATAGCGAGGATGAGTGAAAAGACGAGAATGAGAGGCACTGTCTAAAAGAGAACTCAAGGTGAACGAGCTTCAAAGTGGCGATGGTGAGCTGCGGAGAGACGTAGAGACAAGCGAAGGGCTTGTAGGGACCCTAATGCCCACGCCGTTTGTGCGTAGAAAACACGCGAGAACTTCCACCCTCACTGATTTTCCTATACCTTAGTTACACCAGCAACCCAGTAAACAATTACATCAATCAAGCCGTTTTCGTGATCTTTCGTTTTTGAATTATATTTCGAAGCTCAGCTGGCACCTTCACTGAAGATATTCGCTTAGCGGTTTCTATATCGCGATACGTAACTTGCATATATAGTATCGCATCTCAAGACCGGCTGGAAACCGATCCGCGAACCGTAAACTGGAAGTGTGTGCACACGATTTTAATTACCGATTTTCCTTTCCACTCTGACCACACAGATTCGACGCCTATCCTCGATGCGCGAAGATTAAGGAGATCGCTTTCCGCCATGATGAAACCGGAGAGCTGCCGCGTCATGTGAGATTATCGTGTGCATCAAGGGTGCGCGTGTTCCTGCCTCACTCCATATGTAAATACAATCTTGTTTTTTGGATGACAAGCGTTGCACAAACGTGATCGAGACTTGCAAGAGTGAGACGATTATTGTTCGGTAACGCAACGCGATAAAGTGCGTAGCTGTTGGACTCGATTCGGACGACGGAAGTAGCGGTGAAGAGAGAGAAGAAGAGGAGAGACGACGATGCAATGAAGATTGAGACAAGAGTATTTACACACCGACTGGTTTTCCGTAATTTTCGGGAAACCGGAGCTATATGAATTGTTTGGTCGGTGATTGAAAATCGTTTCGTGGTCGAACAAAGGGAGAGGACGAAGAGAAATGAAGGAAGAGGGGAGCATAGGGAAGAGGCCACTAGCGAAATTGGTGGATGACAACATTGCGTTAATTATGCGTTAACAACTTTCAATTAGAGAGACTCCATCAAATCCTCTTCCCGCTATTTTCTCAGATACTTTCAATGAGTACCTACGAGCACGATTATATGCAAAGTATGTGTCCAGACCAATTTTTTTAACGAGAATGGAGAAACCAAACATCGATTAACATAATATTAACACAAGATAAATAACAAGAATTAAGGAAGCAATCTACATATAAACACAAGATAAATATCAAGAATTAAGGAAGCAATCTACATATAAAGGGTCATTTTTATCTTCCACAATCGTTAAATTTTTCGCAAGATAATTTATAGCATGTAAACGAGGTTTCCTTATCTCGATCGGATTTTCGATAAACAGAAAATGACAAACAAGATACCGTTTCCACTACTCAGTGAAATACCTTAGCGCAATTATCACAATACACCAACGCTTATCGATCAGGCGTGAATTTGATAAGCGAGTCGTCGTGTCTGACTGTGATTTCAAGGTGGAGGTCATATTCGAGCTGATTTCAGACTTGTTCCTGAGACTGATACTACGCCGGAAGCTAATTCGATCGACCTCGCTTCCATTTCCATCCGGAAGTGAGGGCGCGATGAAGGGAAATCGAACGAGAACATTCACGCGTTGTATACCTATATACAAAATGACGCCTTTCAAGCGTGACAGATTAATATCTCGGAATATACTGGTTTTTAGAAGAGAATTTCTTGCAGCAGAAATTATAATATTTCTTATAAAATACATGTACCTCCAAGTATATTAGAATGTACAAAACGTACATTTACCTGTGTGTGTGCGTGTGCGTGTATGCGCGTGTGTGTGTATGTGTGTAGAATATCATTATTTGCAAATACATCTCTCGAGTATCCAACATTAAACGTGGAATAAAGATGAAATCCCCAATCAATGGCCGGTCCAAAGTGAAACGGTGTTTTATCCGAGGCCATGATCTAATCACGTGATTCTGCAGGCGGGCGATTTGAATCGCTCGGAGAGCGGATGATACGAGTCGAGTCAGCGAAAGCTTGCGCAATACCTGACCTATTGTGCTCGTTAGGGACATTTGGGATCAGCTATTGGATAAGACCTCCTTCCCGCCATATCATCCTACTCCTCCACCTACTCTACCTTCTTACCGCAAGGGAGATGACATGGGAAGTCCTCGGAGATATCCTAGTCGCTGAAAGGGATTGAACCTTCAGGTCCAGGAAACCCCATTTTCACCACGCTGAAGGACCTCCACCTAATTCTATGGGCCAAGAATCGCGGGATTTAGTCGAGGTGCTCTTTGGGGATTCCTTCTTCTCTCCTCTTCCTCACCCCGTCTTCCACATCTTTCGCTCTCTTCCTTAACGATCAAGCGGGTCTTGCGAAGCCAGCAAGAACGCTGGGATCACGCTTTGTCCGCAGATTCGCTTTGGGAGAGCTAAACCTTAGAGAAAAAGTATGTCTTACCTTCCGTAAGAAATTCCTAGGAAATTGGAGAGAAACATATTGACGTGTCCTTGTGTAACAATCCTTCAGAAACTTTCCTATCAAACTTCACTAATCATAATCAGAGATTATTGCCTGTAATGGTTGCATTAGCCAATACTGTAACGGCCAATTTCCTTGACTTCTATTTGACTTATTATTTCTTTAAAGATTTGTTACTTTCATACTGAAGTTGTGCGATTAATACACGATTTAAAAAGGGCAATGCTGACTCCATAAAGGTAAGATACTATTTCTTTATTTAAGTTCTACGCTACTGAGCGCACTCTATGATGTGTACACCGTGCCGTTGCAATTGCGTCGTCGCAGAGTGCATCGAACCCGAGTGCGCGCAGGTGAAAGTGAACCGAAGCGGTTCTCTCGTTGTGTGCCGGACGAATAGAATGGCATATAAATTTTTGCAGATTTAGATAGCACTTTTAAAAAGTTTATTTGAAAAAAATTGCATCCCCATTGTTAACATAGTCAAGGGAAAACACAACGAGAAATATCCTTTACTAAGAGAACTATGCTTTTGTGGAAACAAAAAAAATAGTACTGATATTTTTTATAGTTTTGAAGAAATTTATTGAAAACATTTTACGTGGATTATTGTGTATATTCGCAATGAGAACTTTTTTAAAATTAAGCAAGGAGAAAAAGAGGAAGGGGTGAAAGGGTGGAAAACTACTCATCGTTGTGCTTTTTAGACTACGACGAATGTTACATTCGGCCTGGAACGATCTATAGACACGTTACACGCAATTATCGGAGCCCACCTAACGGTCGGACGTGCTCTAACGAGTAACTAACAGTATTACTCTAGAAAAAAAAGCGTAGTACACATGATGGGCGGTTAGGGTTAAGTGAAATGAAGTTAAGTGCGTTTAAAATACGCAAAACGAAAAAGTTGTTTCAGGAATTATTATTTATGTGGTTACTTCTGAAAAATAAAATTTTTTCCAGATCTTAAGGAATCATAAATCCAACAAAGTTGACCGAAGAAACTACACAGTAACGACAGTGTTCTCTTGTACTGTTACAGGAGAGCCCATCTTAGGACTTGTCTTGAAAAGCTGAAGCTGCTGGTGCCGCTTGGGCCTGAAACCTCGAGGCACACCACGTTGGGCCTTTTAACTAAGGCTAAGCGTTTTATCAAGGTAAACGAACTAACCGAATCAATTTATAAAAAAATTGAAAGCACGAAAAGATGTCAATGTAACATAAAAGTAGGTTATTGCTGCTCTGATGATTACTCTCAAGGTGTGCCTTGGCGATGACTTGGCGACGTAATTTCTTTCTTTTTTTTTTTTTATATATATATGCGCAAAAATTAAGAGATTGACCAGAAACAAATGATATAGTGTGCCCGGGAAAATACTGCCAAACACGCTATGTAAGAGTTAATCCTACAACTCTTACTCACGAGTGAACTTGGTTGGTTTGAAGAACCTGGAGGACCGTGAGCGCAAGCACGCTATACACAAGGAGCAGCTGTCGCGCGAACACAGGTTCCTAAGGCGACGGCTCGAGCAGCTGACGAGCCAGACCGGCCTCCACGGCCTTCACGTGCTCCACGGCCTCCACGGGTTAAACCCGAGCGCGCCGACCGGCTCCACCGCCGCCGCCTCCGCGGCGTTACTGTCCAAGCGGCGCAGCATCTCCGAATGCTCCCTAGGCACGGCGTCCGTCAGTTCTACCGGCAGCTCCAGAAACTCGGACAGATCCGCGGGCAGTCCTTCCGTCTCGGAATCCGGTGAGTGTCTCGAGATGTCATTAGCTGTTGAATTGATCTCTACGATCCTCGGTTTCCATATTCCGTTATCATCTTCCGTTTCTATTGTCATGCGTGTGTCTCCAAGTTTTCAAGCGGTAAGAGGTATGAGAGTGAGAAAGGGTGATAAAACTGTTTGTCAATATTCGCACGTTTGTACGGACTCGCAAGTGTTATCGGTAAGTCGCGGAGACTGGCGAGCGGGAAAATATTGACCCCACAGGGTTCTTCGGCGGGTAAAAGTCTTTCGAAAGTTTTTCTCAGTAAGCTTCGCGCCGACGAGGCTAGCTGCACGCGATATTTCTCACGTACGTCACGTGACCGGATAAGTACTGACTGACCGACCTGAGTGACTATATTTCGTGCATTACGGACTTATTGTAACTACTTTTATGTTGGAACACATAATTGAAACTCAATCGGAACCGATGGCTTGCGCAAATTGGTCGAACAATCTGTCCGTCCGTCCAGCTAAATCGGAAGTTGACGATTTAGCAATTTAACGCTTTAGCGTTCGTAGCAAGGTCGTTGATTGTTTTTGGTTTATTCGTCAAAATTTGTCTGGAACTTGGCCAATCTAACATAATCCCAAGTAAGGTTAGGTTTGGTTTGGTTGAATTGTCACGCGTATCCCTTTAAAAGACTTAAGTCCGAAAAGTTAATTATCACGATCGGGATAAATATTATTGTTATCTATCGTCACTCGCGTCGCCATCACACCATCTTTTTTCTTTCGTATGTTTCTGATAAATATGCAGCATGCAACAAGCTCGTACTATGTTATTCGTTGTCATGTGATAACGAGAAATGGTTAATAGAGAGGGAGGGAAACAAACGTGCAGCTTATTCTACCCTAAACATCCTTTTCATAAAAGGGGAAACGTTGAACCATGTTTTTGACCTCCATATTCACGCGATGATGAAGATTAAATCAAAATTATAGAATTTTTTCTGAAGAAACTTTGAGACTTTTCCTCTGCCCTCCTTCCCCGTTTTGAACGCCACTGTTACCTGGACAGGTTAGCGATGTCGGTGACGCAGGGTGGAAGGAGGATGGCGGGAGGAAGGGAAAGGTGGTGGTGACGAGGGCAGATCCGGTTCGCTCAGTGTGACGAGAATAGAGGCATGTTATTGATTATGGAAAAATACCCTCAGCCCAGAGAGGCGCGGAGGAAGAGGAAGGGTGGCTCGCAAGTGTGGTCGACACCCCCTTCGTCTTCTTCGGTGCTGTGGTTACCAGCGGGCATTGTGGCTACTGTGTACATGGTCTCTATATTTGTTTTTCTTTCTTTGTTTTGTTACATAGATTTCCTCCTCCCCCTCTCTCTCTTTCTCGCTCTCTTTCTCTCTCTCGCTCTCTTTTAGAGACGATGCCATTCTTCCTGTTGAATTTTTTTTTATTTCGACAGATATTCGTTCGCATTTTTTTCGTATTATTTTTTCTTTTTTTTTCTACGAAATAGACGCCATCCTATCTGTTATCTCTGTAAATATGTTACTCCGCATGTAATCACATCTGAATTGCTCGGACCTGGGATTAGATTTTGCGCAATTTTTTGTCGTCGCGTGTGTTTTTCGCTTGCTAATCCCAATTTCTTACTCCTACATCATTCTTCCGGTGTCTGACAGGATGACGTCATAGCAGTGACAATAGTACCGTTTTTGTCGTTTCTATTTTTTATTAGAATTGTTTTTTTTTTTTTTTATTATTTTCTCTTAAACCAGTTGTATGGAAATATTTTGTGTTTAATTGCATTTACTCAGGGGTTGTCAATAAGCAAGACATTATTTTTCTTCGAGTTTTTATGTCGGCGCTCTCAATATGCGAAAAATAAAACAAAAGCTTGTATTTTTTTGTAGATGAAGTGGATGTGATTGGTTACACGAGCAACCAATCAGACACCGACGATCACAGTAGCGTACAGAGTAGTAGCGACAGCGGTGTCGCGATGTCCACTTCCAGGTTGACCCTTTCCGAGATGATGGACAATCTTTAGGTATGCATTTAATCATCTTCAAGTTATAGATATACTATTTTACAAATAATGTAGAATATATTGAGAAGAATAATAATGTTATTTCTATATTGAAAAACTCTTCACCATATGTCACTCATTTTTCTCGATAATAGCTGTTCTAGATAAAAGATGATAAATCAAACATTGCATTCTAAATGTGGAGTGTAATTATAAGGGTAAGACGTAAATAAAAAAAAGAGTAAAAAATAAAAAAAGGAGACATTACAAAAGCAAAAGAGGGATGGTAGATGTTAGACAAATAAGTGCTCATGTTGCTTCCTCCATGTTGTTTGCAGACATAGAGGCGGCGCGGTGGTGACGGAAGAAATTGAGGAAAAGAGAGTAAACAAAAGGAAGAAGATCCATCGTGTACGAAGATCGACGGCACGCAAGATATCGATTCATACACACACATATACACATATATATATACACACCCACATACATACAACACACTCTCAAGCGCGCGTACGCACGCATACACACACAGAGATTCATTCAACTTTGTCCTAAAATTGCTTGCAACGTTGAAGAAGACGTTCTTGAGGACTCGCTAGCTTGTGTTCGTGATTTTGCAAAACCGTTCGATAAGGAATCAGAGTAAATAGTAGAGAATCCAGAGAATTTGATGAAATAAAACATTATCAGTAATTTTCAAAAATTTCTCTGGTGACTAAACTAGAATATTGGGATAATAAAAGAAGATAAAGAAAAAAAAGAGAATAGGGCGATATCATGATACTCAAGAGAACGGATATTGATAAAAGTCAATGACTTTTGGAAATTACGAGCACAAATCCGAGAATTCGAGTACATTTTCTAAATGAAATTCGGTAAAATGTGGCTCACGACTACGTGATGGATATTTAAAAAAAAAAAGAGAATAATTACAAAAGCAGCTGAAAGTAAAAAGGGAAGATGCAAGAAGATGGACCTAAAAAGAAGAGGGAGAGTATGAAGGACAAGAGGGAGACAAAGTAGAGTGAACAAGGGAAATTTGAAAGGAAGAAGAAAAAATATGAAAGCAGAGGAAGAACTTGCACCGAAGAAAGCCAGCGACTTTTCGGAAATTGTAGGAACGAATTTAAGGATTCGAGCAAATTTTCCGAGCGGAACAACAAAGGAATGCGGCATACAATCAAAAGAAAAATAAAAATGAAGAGGAACTTCTAGAGAAAACGGAAAGGAAAGGATAAGGAAAATTTTTGGAAAGGAAATAACAGAAAAATACAGATAAAGAAAGTTACGAAAAAATATAGAAGATTGAAGAAATTAAAAAAAAATGAGAATTGATTAAAACCAAAAGAAAGTGAGAGGGCCAAAAGAGGCTGAAAAAGAAAGTAAGAGGAAGAAAAATAAGAAATAAAAGGAAAAGGATATATCCAGAATAGAGAAGAAATCCAGCTACTTTGCGGAGGATAGATTTCAGGAGAAAGTGTGAAAATATAAGAAACAGCGGAAGAAAAGAAAGGGAGAGTCTGAGAGGGGCTAAAAGGGAGCGGAAGAAAAGACGAGGTAACAAGAGTGATTTGGAGGATATGAAGAATAGTGAAAGCGATTGTGTAAATTATTGAGCGCTGACGAGTCGCAGCAGCATTGTACATATTTTTCAGAGCGAGCAGATTTATCGTGTGAAAGGGGAGGGAGAAAAGGGGTAAGCGAAATAGAGAGTATGTATGTGAGAAAGAAAGAGCGATGTGTGGAACTTTGAGAGAGAGAGAGAGAGAGAGAAAGAGAGAAACTAATTGGAAAATGAAGATTACAAGAAGTAACAGAAATTGCGGAGAGATTTTTCGTTTCTTTACAAGTTTGGTCTACAATTTTCGCAAAAAATCAAGTAAAATAAGACATGATATAGAGACGCGAGACATAGAAACATTTTAAGACTCGACAATTTAAACGTGCACGCTTTCGGTTTAGTGTTTTGCACTATTTAATAACGCTAAAAATTTATTTTTAGAAATTTAATTGTTTAATCAGACTCATGAAATTTCGTCGTTCTAAACTATATATATCTTTCAACTAATTCCGCGATAAATATGTAGTCTAATGTTTCTAGTAGTAGTAGTAGTAGTAGTAGTAATGATGTCAGTGCTAGTGAAGCTTTGATAGCTCCTACTAATGTTTTTGAAAATAAATAAAAATTTGATTACATTCAGGGATTGACGAAATTACTTGAAACTGATTAGTTGAAACTCAGTTTGTAAAGTGGGAATTCTGAAAAATATATGTAAAAATTTCCAGTTTTATCAGAAGTTGAATTATATCTTTGGAAATATATTACGAGATTAGTCGAAAGATTCGGAATTATTGAATATAATTCACAGGGTTTAGAACGACAAAATTATTTATTAAAAATTATTTGTTATATATACATATATATATATCGGACGAATTATAATAAAATTATTCTGCAAATTTATCAGCAAAATTGTTTATTCTATTTGAAATTCAGAAATTATACGCATTATATGAAATTAACTGTAATATGTTGAGGTAGTTATAAAAAAAAAATACGAAATTATTTTTATAGTATAAAATTATCTTTGGAACGAAAGAAAAAATTACTTAAGAAGATTACAAACATTATTTCGGTAAAGTATAAAGTGACTTCCGAAATTAAAGCGCGAGTTTTGAACGTTTGTTTAAATAAACAAGTTCCAACTAAAATAAATTCATTAAACAAATCAATCACGCGCCGTCGTTATCTTTGGTACGAGAGAAAAAATATATAAATCTGCGGAAAATCGACATGTATATTATATGAATGATGCTAAATAGAGGAGGTGAAAGAAGATAGAATGATGAAGGAAGTGATGGGAAGAAAGAGAAAAAGACTTTCTTGTATCGAGAGAACAATGAAAGGAGAATAACTAACTTCTCGATAAATAATTAACTTCGATTAATTAACAGACTATACGTCGACTCATAAATAGACAAATAAACGGACGCGGACACACACACACACATGCACATGCGTTTAAGAAAAAATATGTACACGTACATATATATTAAGTTATTATTCTGTAATTAAGTAAACAAGTAAAAAACAAAGTATAAAAGGCAAAAAATTAAACTGATAATTATATTACCATATAAGTGTGACGTGTATATATATATAAATAAATATATATAGACGTCATATATGTAGACACACGCGCACGCGTACATACGTATATAGGGTGTCCCTTATTTCTAAACGTACAAAAAACCCTTATTTCTAAATGTACAAAAAAATATAATAAACAAAAATTAATAAACATAAGAAACCGTCAGTGACTTTTGATCGTCGAAAAACTTGTGAATAACAAATAATTCGAACCTGTATAGTAAAAAAACAGAAAGAATAAGAAGATAAAAATATATGATAACGTTCGCGCTGTGGTAATTCAGCTCATCTTGTGTGTGTGCTGTTAATTAAAAGTATAATAATTTAAAGAGGGGAAAACCCTTTTGCAATTTAGGACTTTAACTACTTGTTTAATGCGACTTGTATTAAAAAAGAAACAATAATTATAAAAGTATCGAATTTAATACCGAAGTAGTTATTAAATGATTAATATTGGAGAAATTTTTAATTCAATTAATAATATATAATTGAAGAAAACAATTAAGACTCGAAAAAAATTGAACAAGACGAAAGTAAGGGACACCCTGATAATATACATTCGAAAAGTACAAATTTCGAAAATCCCTCGTAAGTCCTCGGAATGTTTTGTTATATCTCTTTTTATGTGGCGCGTTTTTTTACGGGAACTATCTTCGACTATTCTCTAAACTATTCTCTTGTTCGCGGGTGACCTAGAATGAGTAAAGCATCCAGCAGAATGAAAAGATCAAGACCGGTATTATTATAGTTGCGCAAATATATTTTAATTTTTAGATAAAAATCAATGTGGTATTGCGATCGTGTGTAACATTTCTATCGGTTTTTATTCGATACACGGGAGAGTTTGCGTTTAGTTTTACGATTTTAAAGTAAATATCAACATGATTTTCTCTTATTATCCGAAATTGAACTCAATCATACATACTGGTCTCGATTTTTATTTTGAAAAAAGTACGATTGATGAAAAGAATGTGGTCCAGAACGGAAATTGAAAGAGTTCACGACCTGACGGATAAAAGCAGAAAAGAAAAAACGAGATGTTTCTTTCGTAAGGTCAGATTCGGATAAGAGACGTTAATAGATAGACTGACTATTAAATGCAATTGGTGATCTCTGAAGACGGATGTTACATTATGGGTCAGAATTGGCGTGACTGAATGAACGAGCGAACACATGTCGAAAAAAATATTCCCTCCCCGAATATTGGATGCACACGCATACACACTTCGATGAAAGAACGAAGTAACAGCCAACGGAAGAGAGACAGGTGTGTCAAGGGATAACCAAGTAAAAAGGGGGAGGACTGGCTAAAAGATCTCGAGATCAAAGGGTAGAGTCAAATCCCGCCAAAAAAGTGACCAAGCCGAGCGAAATAATTTCAGCAAGGCACGCCGCGCAAGTTTTAATACTAAATATATCGATTGTTGTATCAACAATCGTCTATATATATAGCGCTAAATCGCAATCATATTGGTTGTTGCACGAATCTATTATCGCGGCGAACACAACAATTATTAGAAATGGCGGGGTTTGGCGGCGACTAATGTGATATGCGATCCCGCGCCTGTCTTTCGATGAAGAATCGGAATTTTGATTTTTTTTCTTCCTCTTTTTGTGTTAAAAGAACAATCTTGTTAACTTTCAAGTGCGGAAATTGGATGTGCAGAGAAATTTGTAGAAGTATTACTTATTTCGTGATTTTTCCCAGAGATAATTCTTGAAATATAACTTGGTTTCATAATTCATTCTAAACTAGAGAGAGAGAGAGAGAGAGAGAGAGAGAGAGAGAGAGAGAGAGAGGGAATTTGGACAAATTATAATTGTATAAAATTTTCCATTTTTCACAATTTAAACGTTTCTTAAATTAAAACAAAAATTTTTAATTAGAATTTGTAATTGAAGATTTAACATTGAATATTTATTGTTTTAACATATACATATATATACAGATTTAAAAGAAGGATGCACGAAATATAGAAAATTTAATAATTATTATAATTGCGTTAATATAATCGCAATTGAGATGGTTTAAAACTAGTAAACGAAAAGAAATAGATAACGTTGGCTGTCGTTTGTCTTGTCACCAATTATCCAAACAAAACACTAAAGAAACTCGAGACAGAAGTGATGTCGTTGGTCTTCGTATACTAGGCGATAAAGAGAAAAACGACAGGAAGGCGCAAGAATGAGGGTATCAACAAGAAAAAAAACTATTACCAAAAAACCAAAAAAAAAAGAGAAAAGGATTATAATAAGAGCAAAAGTAAACGAGACCTCTGCGTGGAGATTTAACGAAGAAACCTAATTAGTTAATTAACCTCGTGAAATATTATTTAAAATTTGTTTTCGTGGAATGCACAATACGGGTTCAGTGAGAAAAACGATTTATCAGAGATGTAAAATATTACGAGTATATCACGTGTATGTACATATACATGCAAATATTGTTATAAACGGGAATAATTTTGTCGTTTAATTATGGACGCGTCTTTATTTTTCGTTTCATTAAAATTCGATAAAAATATATTAAATTAAAAGATTGAAAAGTAATAATGTCTGTACTTTCCAAGCTGTAACAATTATGACGACGATTGAAGTTGCTGATAAGACAAATTCTAACATGATTTACGGAAAAGTTGATATTGATTTAGTTTTATTGGGTAGCTCTACTGATCCAAGTATGAAAACACCTTGATGATCTCCAAGATCGTGAAATCTTTAGAACGTATATCAGAGTGGTGCAAAAGATTAGATTAGGCTGAATATTTATCGTATTTTCAAAATTATCCTTGAAATTACATATTCAGCAGTTTCAATGTAATTTTTATTACTTGAAATATTCGTAATTCGTCTAGTCTCTGCGGGAAGTAATCGGAAACATTCGCATCGTAATCACTTACAAATATCTAGTATCACTCATCGATACTAGATACTGACTTTGAATCGAATATTTAATTTGTTATAAGTTCTTTTTTTCACTAAATAAATTGCTACATATTTGATGTATTAAATAGTTAACTGGTGGTGAAGGAGAAAAGGGGAGGAAAAGAAAGAAGAGGGAAAGTAAAATAATAGAAAAGGGAGGGGCAAAAAGAGGCGGAAAATTATATCAAAGATAAGAACCGAGAGAAAAGGAAAAATTGGAATGAAGGGAAAAGAAAGGAGAAAGAAAAAAGAGCAGTAAAGTAGGAAATTCATAAAAGAGACGAAAGAACAAAACGCAGAAAAAGAAGAAAAATTTGTTTAAAATGAAGGAAAAAGAGTGACAGTGGGAGAAACAAGTGGACGGAAGAAGGAGGACGGGACGAGAAAAGCAGTAAAAAACAGAGAAGATGAATCGGAGCATCACGACGCAGCAAAAAAATGATACAATATCGAAGTTCTATGTCGAAACTTCGTATTAAAGCTGACAAAACGTACGATAAAAATCGAAAAACGCGTTAAAAATCTAGTCACTAGATTAAAATCCGGTTATATTGATTAAAATTATAATTATGTAATGTTTCTTTAAATGCTCATTTAATATCGAGGCATCTAAATAATCAGAGAGTGACCAATAAAATAAAAACATAAGAAATCAAGATTTATCGTCGTCTCTTAAAGTTTTAAAGAAAGAAAAAAAAATTAACAAGAGACTTTTGGCAAACTGCGATTTACGCGGTACCTAATTTTCGCAACACAATTCGTGCACTGGTCTCTTTTCTAATATCAAGAGAGAATAGTTACAAATATAAAAAAAATCTAAGAGTTCGCGTAATAAAGCAATGCTAAAAAAAATTCAGATCAATAAATATTAGAACATAAAAAGATCTAAATATTTATTTAAATGTTAGGAAACTGAAATTATCAATAAAGACGCAAGAATCCGAGATTTATCATTAGTTGAAGTTTTGAAAAACCAACCAGTCAATCAAAAAGAAAAGAAACCAATAAAACATCCTTGCAACAGTAATATTTACAGCTCCCAATTTTTTCACTCGTTTACGATTTTTTTACATATATAAAAAAAGAAAAAGTTAACGTCGAGGAAGTCCTCGCGCAAAATAAAGCTTATACAGAGCCCTTTAAGTGACGTTTGCTGGAAGTGAAGGAAAGCAGAGGAGGGAGAGGCCGAGAATAAATACAAATAGTAATGAAAACAAAAAAATGGGTGTTATTTTTAGATGTCTATTAGATTACCAGGAGTCAGAAAAAAAAGTTAAAAGATAAAAAAATGCTTAAGCAAAAAAAAGGAATAAGAAATAGGAAAACTTACTATTAATACACTACTGCTATTACTACTACTATTATACTATAACTATTACTACTATCGCTGCTACTACTACAACTACTACTACTACTACACTACTACTACAGTACTCGTAATAAGGATTTAAAGGTCGTAGATAACTTAGATGACGCGATTTTTAGGGCGCTGGATGCGAGTTGAATTTTAATATAATTTCAATTAATTCGAAGCAGATTTCGATGAAATTTCGTCGATTAAGTTCGAATTTATAATCTCAACTAATACAAATTCGAATTTAATTTGAAATTAATAAAGATGTGCACATTAAATTCAATCTCGATTGACTCAATTTCTAATTCAATTTTAATCTAATTTTAATGAACGACGCGAATTAAATTCGAAATTAATATCGACCAATAAGATTTCGAATTAAATCTGATTTGAATTTCAGAAAAGTGCGGAAACCGAATTTGAATTTAATTTTGATCGACCCAAGCTTGAATCAAACTTGGATTTAATTTGAGTTTGAATTTAATTTAGATTAAACCAACGTCGAATTAAATTTGCATTTAATTGCAACAAATATATAAATTTAATTCCAGTCAAAATTCACGATTGATTCTCAGTCTTGAATTAAATTTAATTTGGATGAGAAACATTATTTTCGAGGAAATCGTCCCTCTTTTTACACTGCACAGGTTAAAATTCGACTTATATTTGCAAATACGATAATTTATGCGACATGCGTCGACATGCACTTTTGTGTTGTATTAAAATCTACTTTAATGCAAAAATGAAAACCTCATTTAAAGGCTCTCATCGCTACATTTTTTAGAAGTACGAAAGAATATTGATGGATAATACTTATAAGTATATTGATGGAAATACTTATGAGTATATTAGTATAGATATAAAAAATCTATTGTTTGCGTTCACAGACCTTTATTTATTTTTGCGCGATTTCTTAACTGGCTATCCAAAAACTTTTTATTGCTGTACTATATATAGTAGTATATATAGTAGTTATCTTAATTTTTAAAATCTTGTGCAGACATAAGAGGGACACCTCGAAAACCATTCGGAAAATAATCGAGCTTTCTTTCTTTATCGTTCGGCGTTTTGTCGCTTTCATTGTTTAGATGATGACTGTTTAAGAAAGAAAGAAAGAGAGAAAGAGAGGAGATGGGAAACGGGAGATGTGTGCTGAAGAAATAAGCGCGACAAAATTTTTTTCTGAGAGGGAGGGAAGAGGAGAGAGAGAGAGGGTAAGAGAGGGAGAGAATTGCGAACTTCGCGTGGTGATACTCCTTCAGATGAAAAGTGCGGTCCTTTTCTCGGTCGTTGTTGAACCACGCGAATCCTGCACGAGAATACGAGACTCTTTCTCACCCTCTTCTCTCCTTCGCCGTCTCTCATCCTCTCCGCGAATTGTGACATATTAAAAACAAAATTGCGAGAGGATAATTCTCGACCGACACGACAGAGAATAAAAATACAACAAGGAACGGAAGATTATAAGAGATAACGAAACACACAAAATGATTAAATATAAAAAGGAAACCAAGAAATAAGGAATAAAGAGACACGAAATAAGAGACACGAATAAAAACAGGAAAAATAGGAGAAGGAATTGGAAGTATACAAGAACGATTTTGATAATAATAGAGGATGATAAACGAAGGGAAAGAGAAGTGATAATAATGATGAAGAGTGTCCTCGTTAAGCGAGAGACTCGATACTGGAAGTCGTTGCGAAGTCCCGTCGACTTTTGCGCTGTAACTTCCAGCTCCAAGAATCCAGAAGTCCTCGGGTATTGATGATCGAAGAATTCGAGGATATATTGCGAGAAAGGATATTTCACAAAGACAAAGAAGTAAGAAGAGACTTATCACGTTCGTGAAAAAAGAAGAGAAAAGAGAAATCAAACATAACTCTTTCCTCACCTTACATTCGCAAAGTTCCGATTTCATCAAGAACCCAGTATTCTTTCACCGAGGATTAGAGAATCCAGAGACTTTAGGATCTATCAGTCTGAAAGTTCGATAAACTTGGATCCAAAGGTTTCGTGATATAGTAACTGAAAGAATCAAGGGTCCAAGTATAGAGAAAATCCAGAAAGATCCAAAAATCAAAGGATCCTCAAAGATCCGAGAGCTATACCAAGATCTGTATTAGAATCTATACCAGGAAGATAGGAATGTTTCAGGACTCAGGAATCCAGAAAAAAGTCTAGTTCAAAGAAACAAGAATGGAAAGATCCTACACAGATAGTTAAAATTGAAAGATGGAGGAGTCTTACGACAGGGATTCAAGGCTAATCTGAGTAGGAATCGCGAGGATCTAAAAGTATAGATTTAAAGTAAGAAAATGAGGTGGACTAAGGACTCAGGAATCTAAGGATTAGCCTGGAAAGATCTAAGAGTAGGGATTTAGAGTAGAAAGATAGAGAGATCTCAGGATTTGCAGATTTAGATATTAGCTCGAAAGGATCAAAGATCGAAGCATCCAAGAATCGTGAATTTAGAATAGGAAAATGGAAATTTTCAGGACTCAGGGATTCAGAGACTAATACAAGAAATTAATAATCCAAGGCTATGGATTTGGAGGATGTAAACTGGGGTAGTCTCAGAAACCTCGAGGATCCAAGGACCTCACAGTTACGCACAAAAGTCGTCGGGTAACTATTGTTAATAAATGCGACGCGAACACGAAGAAAATAAGTAATCGCGCGTTGAAAGGTCAAATCATTTTAATAAGTAAGCTAGCAACACGAAAAAGCGAAAACAATAAAAACAGAAAAGTAAAAAAGACGAATAGATATGATGGAGTAACCGTGGTTTGGACTAATTGTGTACTCGTTGATTATTTTTCTTAGCTCGGGTCAATTACAATTTAACAGCGCCAAGTGATATTGTATTTAGGGGCCCTGTAGTTACAATTTGGATTAGGTCTCGGGCAGAGATTTGAGCAAATCGTGTAATTGAACTGTTCGAATCGTTTGATCGTCTGAAAACTTCCAGCATTAATCTAAACACTAATGGATTATAGATCGAATATAATGTATTCCGGATTGGTCTACGGTGTAATATGGAATTTCAGATTGAACTACGTAAGTAGAACAGTTAGTAAAATGTCGAAGATGTCCAGACTCTAACTAGAGGGTCCCTAATTGTATCGAGTGTTTGTACATCTCAGAGATTTTAAGTTCCGAGTATCAAAGTATGTCCCCGTCGGTTGTTCGAGATAGGGTGAAGTGAACTTGAATCAATATTTCATTTGTCGTATAAGTTTGTCAGGCGTACTTAACGACTACCGGATAAAGAATTTCTATAATTCTGAAAAGAGTTATTACGTCTAATAAACTTGTCATATGATAATTGAGATATTGAGGAGTTGTAGACATTTGCAAGTAAAACAAAATCCCTTCAATTGTACATACAACGGGCTCATGTAGTCATTTCATATCGATTCATTTCGATGATTCAACAAACGTAAAATAAAAAATAATCTCAAATATTCGATACAACGCACTTCACCCTATGTCAGTCAAGAAGATTGAGATGTCAGGAAAAAAAAGGAAGAAAAAATAAGTAAGAAAGAGAAAGATAAAAATAAACAAATGAATATAACATTATAATGTAATGTTTGAAGCAACGCTCGAAACTGCGCTTTCGAAGCGATTCTCGAATATCACGTCTACTGTTCTGCTCTTATCATTTGTGCTTAATAATACATAAATATGTGTGGATTCACATTAGGGAGAAATTCAAATCAGTAAGCGTGATATGAAAAAATTGCTTCCAATGTTTAACCAATTATGAGCGCTGGTTTAAACAAACGCGCATGTGTAGAAACAGGCGATTTTAAACGCGGTGAGAAATTTGCGAGTGAGAAGAGATGTAGTGAGAATTTCGAGGCGAAGCGAAAGGATGATTGAATCAAGTCAAATCAAGCGAGTTGAATCAAGCGAAAGAAAGTAAAATTATCGAACGTGCAACATCATGATGGTTACAAGTAGACGCGGAGAAAATTATAATGTTAAGGAGATAAGACAAAACTTTTTTTTAATCCTAAATCACTAACCACTCGGGTTTAATCACTCGGGCTTCTCGATAAAAATATCGGTCTGGAAAAAGCCAATGGTTAGTAATTCAGGATATAAATATACAAAGGATGTTGCTAAATGTTCGCCTTCTCGCGATCACTATTTCGGCGTCGGCGTAAAATTGCCGACGGGAATGTTGAGATGAACGTTACTGACATCTTACTATGCGATTGCAGTCAGTTGTGCGAATTGCGAGCGATGATTCCGAAATGACGAAAGTTCGGCCGGTGTGATTCGTTTGTGAAGGATTGGGGAAGTATTTCTGTCAATTCGTCGACATTGTCGCGATATTCGATGATCGATAGATAGAGTCAACTTTAACTTCAATATCTGGCTCCAGGCCTCTCTAAGAATTATGTCCCAACGCCATTTTTCCGATTAATGATCTATATCGAGAGTAAAGTCTTGGAAAATTCCAAGACGTTCCAAAAAATCACACGGTCCGAACGTGTTCGAACACGTCTTGTCGTGACGGCGGTTAGGCCAGGACTTATCGATAGATAGTGGTGTGTAGACGCTTGGATCAAAACAACACATGGGAATGGATTTATCGATCCTTGCGATTTATTACTGATTAATACTGATTAGTTGATTGCTGCCACTGAGCAAGGCGAGACGACGGTTAAAGAAATAAAAGAAGGGCAACCACCACTTATTATATATTATTGTACATATTTACTTGTAACTGCTATTCGTATCGCAGAGGTTTCTGTTCTCTAAAGATCATTTTCTCGATGATTCAGCGGAAAGAAACGGCAAAAAAATGTGAATAAAGTTAGATTTGTGTATTATTTAACCGATACCTCCTGTTGTCTCAACTTCCCAAAGAAGCTATTGCATCAGTCCATTTATTTCAACGCATAGTTCGAAAATATCCCCGCATTATAGTTAAGAAGTTAGATTATATAAAATATTGAGAATAATTGAGATTACCTTGCAAGATTTTCATAGCCAGCAAATATCAAAGATGTTGGATTTGGCGTCAAGAAATTCTGTTTGGAGGATGACGTCCTGTTATGTTGCACTACGCTCCCGTTTCAAATTAAACAAGCGTTTCAAATTAAGCGGCTCGTAGCGAAGAACTTGGAACTAATGGCTGCGTTCAGCAGAGAAAGCTGCTTTGCAACTGTTATAAAATTCGTGTATCTGATTGAAGTATGCTCTTAATTTTGGTTGAATCCAAGAGCATGTACCAATCAGATTGACGAATTTTATAACAGTTGCAGAGCAGCTTTCTCTGTTGAACGCAGCCAATGGGTGCGTTCAACGAACTCAACAGTTGAGCAATTCGCCAATGTAATTGGTCTAGATTTCTAAAGGTGCCTTTACATGGGAGCACCGAGCGTTAAAGCGGTAGCCAATCAACGTGCCACTTTCCGCAAAAACTAGAAATATACTTCTGGGACTTGATACGTTGATTGGCTAACGCTTTAACGCTCGACGCTAGAACGCTTCCATGTATTGGCACCTTTATAGTAAGAACCAATAATCGCTGATTGCTCACTGAGCGCTTTTTCCGCTGAACATGCCCAATGTAAACGGTTTCTTAAATAAGGGATCCAATAACGTAATACATAGACCAAGCATTCCTATATTTCTGCTGTAGCAGCGAGTGAAGCTAGAAGTTGGCAGTTTAAAACAGAGAAAGTTGATTTGCCCCTAATGCTTTCTCATTCTATCATATAGAAAGAATATGGCCGCTGTCAGGTGCTATATGTAATGCAGTGCAGAATTAAAAAAAATAAAGCCGTATATTTCACTTATCTCGATATAAAATTGATATTTATAATATTTTATGCTATATATAAATAATCAAAGCAATTGCATTAATATATAGCACTTGACAGCGGCCATATTCTTTCTATACGATAGAATGAGAAAGCACTAGCGAGCACTAGAGAAAGCGCTTTAATTAACTTTCTCTGTTTTAAACTGCCAACTTCCGTTTTAAACTGCGGCTTCACTCGCTGTTACAACAGAAATATTATAGGAATACTTGGTTATGTATATACGTCATTGGGCATTTGAGCAGACTTTTTCTCTATACTGCTGAATGGCGTCAGGGATTCTGACAACCGCGTTTTTATGAAAATTCTTATTAACGTTTATTAAATAACAAATTTTTAGAATAATTAAAACTACGTTTTCTCACAACACCACTTTACATTTGAGATACTGGTTTAATGTCCAAAATATCCAATGCGTTCTCTAGAACAACTTGCAGCGCATACAACATGTATAATCTTGCAAACATTTTTGGGGCTAAATGGACACCTCCTTTCTGCAATTCAGAATACAAGGTAAAATAAACAACGTATAACTATTAAATATAGTAACTATACAATGCATAAAAAAGGAAGAGAAAACAATAAGTAAATTCTAAGTTTATATATATATATATATATATATATATATATATATATATATATATCATTCTCCCTTACCGTCAGAATTTTTATTTTCCGATAATATGAACTAAATTTTTGGCACAGTTGTGACAAGAATAAACAGATCATTTGCGGATGAATTTGAAAATTTGGCTCATATCTCAAGCAGTCCTGTAGCATTTGGGGATATCTAAAAATAAAATTATATACGAGTTCCCATTCCTCCTAAAAACAAATTAGACATTGTTAAAAAGCTTAAATTTTACATACAACTTTTCATGTTTTGGATATATAATATTGCTATTTTTGATAGTTTAGAACAATCTTTAACCTCTTGATGCAACTGTGAAAAATCCACATCGTCAATATTTGGTAAAAGAGGAAAATCGCCACATGATACCTTCAGATTGTATTCTGCTATAATCTTTGCTATCCTGGCAGTATTGTATAACACGAACAATGCACCTACAACATTCACATAATGTTTAATCATCAATACAGAGACAAGAATTTTTATTATCATATTGGTTACAAGTAAAAAAATAGAAGACAGTATAATTTATAATTTAATGCAACAAATAAGTAACTTTTAAAAATTAAATTATTAAAAATACAATAATTTATTGATGAAACGTACCTCTTGTGTTAGTAATGTGTCTGTCAGATTTAAAATTGTCATTCTCTATAACAATCGATCGACTAGGCTTCACAGACATTAATTCAAAGATCATAATAGCATGAGCCATATTGTGCAGAATGACATATTTCTCTGTGTTATGCTCATTTTCTTCAAAATTATGAAACATACTTTGAAAATTATTATCTATATAATCCATTCTGTCTTTTATGCATTGCTCCCATGTGAGATGTATTTCCTTTGTATTTGACTGTAGATTCTTTACAACACCACAAACATATTTTTTATATCCTTCCTCTATCAATCCCTCAGATCTTGTTGTAAATATATATTTACCAACACAGTCTTCATTTGATACCCTAGATTTTATGATTTCATCAAATAACTTTGGACATATAAAGAATGAAACAACTCAAATGTTTATATAATTAAATTACTTAAAAGAAAACTATAGGAATAGAGATTTAAATCTAGCTTAGTGTTACCTGTATCCATGTAGATTCAGTACTTTAGCAGTGATATTTCTCATTAGAAGTAGCCTCTGAGTAGTGAGGTTAGATTGCGCATCAGACTGATATCTTAAATCGAATACTTTATTATTTGCAATGACTTTTCCAAATGTTTTATTGCACTTAATAGCTATTTTAACGACGTTTGGAATAACATCTGCACGATTCAGATACAGGCAGACCTTTTCTTTCTGCAATGAACAATGTTGTATCCGTACGGACCAGTCGTTACTTTTAGATATCAACTGTTTAAAAACCTAAAATAAAATTCAATAAATCTGCAGTCTATTATTTAATTTTTTAATTAAAACGATATATGGTAGTCATATGGTAGTCATCATGTGTGTGATATTCATATATAATTTAGGTTAAGCTAGGTTAGATTAGGTTAGATTGAAATGTTTGTTTACCTCCTCGGATACGTCTGCGTCTGTATGATCTCTTTTTGAATCATATGCGTGTATAAAGTGTTGCAAAATAGTAGCACAATTTCTGTCGCAAACAACAAAACTCTTCCACGTATTGAAGCTATTAATAAAATGTAGTTCTCCATTTATTGCTAAGTTTTCGCTGTTTACTTTAATAACTGAGAAATTCTCATGTGCGCTGCCAGTGAGATAATGGACAATTTTGTTGATTAGCGATCTGCTGCAAAAATCTGTCCAACTTTCCATTGATAATTGTTAAATTGATAAGTAACTTTTGCTATCTTCCCGACTAATGACATTAGCAAGTGTTGACCGGCTACGCGTGATTACTTCGTGGCGGTCAAACGTGGTTTGCTGCGCCGATAAGGCAGATTGGTAGCCAGCATTTCGTAAAATCTTGCAATCCAAACGCTCAGATCACGAAGTGAATAATCAAAGTGTACTAATGTGCACATATTAGAAATTTTACCCGATTATCAATCGGTATATACACTTAATAAATTGCTGGAATTTACGATAAATAAACTGCTGATCGTATACAAGAGTACGTTGTACCATTTACGTTAGACACTACGGTGCAGAGGTTATGCAGTACACGTGCTTCAAACGTGGTTAAGCAACGTTTATTCATTGACGTAAAACATAATTCTTTTTATGGGAACCAAAATTTTTTATAAATTTTACAATCATGAGTTTTTCTGTGTATGAGTCACACGTCGCTTTATGTAACAACGAGCGTGTGATAATATACGATATTGAGAACGATATCGAAAATATTATAATCTTACCCGGTCTGGAGTCGAACAACAAGATAGACGTACACAACAATGTGGATATTGAGACCTATCATATGATAACATCTGTGGCGTTTTCGGAGGATGGAAGATACTTTGCGGTGTGTGCAAATCGCAAGCAGCTATGCCTGTATGAAACAAAGGACACAAAGCTTCTGTCTAATCGAACACTTCCCAGAGCTGCAAGTACGATGAGGTTCTCTCCAAACAACGATGTCGTGGTTGCTGATAAGTCTGGGGATGCCTACCTATTTTCTACTAGCTCTCCGATGGAAAATGGTGTTTTAATTCTGGGACATTTGTCGATGCTTCTTGATGTACTCGTCACACAAGATATGAAGCATATATTGACGACTGATAGAGATGAAAAAATTAGAGTTTCCATGTACCCCAACAGCTACAACATTGTATCTTACTGTTTGGGACATACCAAATTTGTGACAAATATCTCAGAGTTACCTCATGACAAAAGCATCTTAGTATCATGCGGTGGTGATGGAAATGTAAAATTATGGGACTACAAGCATGGGACTGAATTAATGTCTGTAAATTTTTGCGACAAAATATCCAAATGTGTGGTTGAGAAATTTAATCAAGATCTCCGTGATAATTGCTACAATGAGTATGTAGATGTGCTGCCTGTCAAACATATGAGAGTATCTTGTCTTGATAAAAGGGAATCTTTGATTGTAATAAGTTTTTACAGTAGTGAAGTATTATTAATTTACAGCATTACTAGTAATCAAGAAATACAAATGAAAGCTAATTACTTGGGATCCTTATCTATAGAACTTGAGCCAGTGAATTGCCTTCTACATAAACAGGATCTGTGGGTACTAACAGATATAGGACTAAAAGTATACAAATTCCAGGATAGTAGATTTGTTGCTCACGATACTTTGAATTGCGCAATGAAACATCTTAATAAATCCTGGGAAACTTTAAAAGATATTACCATTAAGCAGAATTTCTTTCCTATTTTATACAAGAGAAAGTTTGACAACGTACAGGAATATATGGAAAGGAAAAAAATTCGTCTCGCAGTTAGCAATGTACTGTAGATATTGTAATATTGTTTTTAGAAATATTATAAATACAGCCATTGTTCAGCACATTCACAAAATATGTAAATAAACATTTATGATAATTTAAATCTATCTTGATCATTCATCATCAAAGATGCATATTTTAAATTAAAGGTGCTAAATTGTGCCAATATTAACTGTATTGTACAAGTTTGTTAATGTTAACACTTATATGATCCAAATTGGACTATATAGAAATCAATATATTTAATATATGTGTCACTTTCAAAATATAAAATAGCGAATTACAGATTACACAGGCTTATAATCTAACTTAGATTCCAACTTCTTGTTGTCAGAAACCTTTCTGACAGCTTTCATAAAATCTTCTTGAATTACGTATTCTCTTTCTAATCGTATGGCAAACAGTCCTGCCTCTGTGCATACATTTCTTAGATCAGCCCCATTGAATCCATCAGAAAGTTTGACCACTGCCTCGTAATCTGTGTATTTAATCAGAGAAATGCCATTAATATAGTATTCACATCATAGTATGTACATCAAATACATGTAAGACACACAAGTATCTTACCAATTTCACCATGTTTAGCTATCGGCAAGGCATGTATCTTTAATATTTCCAGACGAGCTTGCTCATTTGGTAAAGGTATTTCAATTTTTCTATCCAGTCTTCCAGGTCGTAATAACGCAGGATCTAAAGTGTCAGGTCTATTTGTGGCCATTATCATTTTGACTTGGCCCAAAGAATCAAATCCGTCCATCTGATTCAACAATTCCATCAGAGTTCTCTGGATTTCTCGATCAGCACTGGTTCCTTCCGAAAATCTGCGGCCACCTATGCGCAATTGAATATGGATACATCCGTAATTCAAATTGAAATATTTCTATACTCACTATAAATATCGTGTATTCTCACCGATAGCGTCAATCTCGTCCATGAATATAATACATGGTTGATGGTCACGAGCATAATTGAACATTTCTCTGATCAACCTGGCAGATTCTCCGATATATTTATCGACAATTGCACTTGAGACAACCTTTAGGAAATTTGCATCTAACTGACTAGCAACAGCTCTCGCCAGTAACGTTTTCCCAGTGCCAGGAGGGCCATACAACAGGCATCCTTTGGGAGGAGTGATACCGACTCTTTGGAAGAGTTCAGGATTTAATAATGGCAATTCTATAACTTCACGCAGCTCGCGTATTTGTTCACTTAAACCACCAATCGCGGAATACGTGACGTCACCAGGATCTTCGTGAGACATGTTATAGACTAAAGGATCAACCTAGAAACAAAAAAAGATCAAATTTTTTAATATTTAAAATTAAAGAAATAATTTCTTCGTTCTTATATAAAGTAATTTTTTATATAAGAAATTAACAAGTTCCTCACTTCACGTGGTAGGTAGCGCATAATTGTCAGAGTTGTCATATCTAGAGCAACTCTGGTTCCAGATTTTAACTTGTTTTTATCCAACTGACGCCGACATCCAACAACATAACGTGGACCATTGGTTGCTTTCACAATAACTGAAAAGTTAAACACATAATTATTTCTTGTTCTGTACATATTGATAAGAATATGTATCATAATTTATATACATTAATTACTTACACTTCTCTTCTGTAAGTTGTTTCAGTACCTCTCCAACAATCTATAACATCCATAGTTAATCATTAAATAGACATTATATACATATTGGTACCTGTATTTTAAAATTATAACAAAAATCTACATACTTGTCCAACACTTTGTAACGCTTTCAAATCATTTTCAGATTTGTCATATTGCTTAGTCAGGTCTTTGAGATGTTCTCTCACTTAAAAGAGAAAAAACAAGTATCATGTTATTTTAGTAAAATGATCATTTCAAACATAATATATCATAAATGCATTAACATTATAAAAAGAAAACCTCTAAGAGCATAAAAATGATAAAAGGAAGTATAATGTAAGCAGGATGGAAGGACAATGAAAGGGTAGAATGCAAGATGAGGTTAAGTCTCTGATATTTTGTAAATACATTTTTTTTGATAAATTTGACAATCCCGACGAAAGCGTCTTACTTTCTTTAAGACGTGACTCTACTTCCTTGTGTTCCAAGAGCTTTTTTCGAAAATCTTGAAGGGCTTTTTCCCTTACGGAATCCATGGTGACCGCCATCTTCACTTATTTTGCTGTCTAACTGTCATCGAAAGTATGCTCACAGATGGGTGAGACGCGCGTTAAAAACGCGCACGAGAAGTGTGCGTTACAAGAGTGGTAGAGCGGTAGAGACAATATCAGAGGCAAAAATGTCACTATAGACCCTAGAAAGCGAGCTCTCCGATTGGATATCGATATGGCGTAATACGCACACGAACATACACTATACCAACGTCGATTATCAGAAGCGTGTGAATCATCAATTGGGACAGAACGCGCCTCTGTGGAGCAACTTTAGGGTCGAGCGACAGTTGCGCCGCAACTGACGTCTCTTTCGGTTCAGCGCTATCACGTCGACGATCACTGTGTACATATGTATTACCTGCCGCACGCGTATCTATGATTACTCAAGTTTGTATACGCGCACCACTCCCGCTACTGCGTGTCCGCGATTTCTGTGGAATTTCTAGGAGAGAACGTAATTCGGAGTATCGGTGAAATATCGACAAGTGCGCATCGACGTTCGAGCCATGGGGGACGCAGCGATGAACGTCGCAGCGTCCGGTGGCGGCGGCGGCGCCGGCGGCAGCGGCGGCAGCGGTCAACGTATCGTCAAAGAAGGCTGGCTCCAGAAACGCGGTACTGTCAACGACGTTTTCATAATATTTACGTTTTGCACAATGTTTGTTCGTCGCCATGTCCCCTACTGTCGCACGCTGTTCTCCACGTTGTTTCGCTAACGAGCGTATGTCACGCGCGGTCACAACTGTCACGAACTGTTGTGCTATCCTCGTTGACGCGATGCAAAAATACGATATCGCGGCTCAAACATGCGGAGCGCATCTGTATTTTCCTCTTGTCGATCTTAATTATCATACGGAACAACGATGAGAGACGTTGACAAAAATTCGCGACCGAGTCGAATCTCGCGCGTTACGTCCGCGTGACGTTTTCGCACAAGTTGGCCATCGGTGTGTTTTTATGTCACTTATGTGCGGTCGCGATGCGCATTTTATGGCGCACTATAGACGAAATATATGCGTTGGAATGCAACATTAAATGTCAATTAACTTTTCTCCTAGATATTGGCGTTCTTATCTGATTGTATTTTGTAATTTTAAATCTATTTTTGATGAGACTAGATGAGACTAGATGAGACTAGATAAGAGATATAATCATGAGAATAAAATATGTAAATTGTTAAAACAAAGAGCAGGTTGTATACATAGAGTTATTTATTTGCAGGTGAGCACATTAAGAATTGGAGGTCAAGATATTTTGTCTTGCGAGATGACGGTACACTGGTAGGATTCAAGGCAAAACCTGATCAACAAATGGCTACATCCGCACAGCCATTGAATAACTTCACAGTGCGTGGGTGCCAAATAATGTCAGTGGATAGACCTAAGCCGTATACTTTTGTTATCAGAGGCCTGCAGTGGACAACAGTAATTGAAAGGACATTTCATGTGGAAACTGAACAGGAAAGGGAAGACTGGGTGGCAGCAATCAGGTCTGCTCTTATCTATAGAAATTCCAAATGTTGACAAGTTCTCTTTGAGAACTCATGTTGACATGTCCTTTTCCATATTTCCTTTCACAGATATGTAGCAGATAGATTAGCAAATGAAGAACATCAGCAGCAAGAACAACCACAAATGCAACAATCTTCCTCTTCGGAAGATGTTGATATGGAATCATCAATAGGTACTAGGTCTGATTCCTGCACTTCTTTAGGTGTTGTATCTACAGATATAGACGGTGGTAGTATCGATGAATTATCAGCAAAATTCAGTGTACAAGGAACTTCAAGTAGTAAAAGTTCTGGTAAAAAGAAAGTAGTAAGTTACATTGCTTATCTTTGTAATCTTATCTAATCATTTCTAGACCTTTCTAAACCTATTGCTGAGTATGCTGAATAATATGTGTTTATATTAGAGAATCTCTTATCTGAAAATTATCTCTTTTTCATGAGTTATCTACATAAGTTATTTATTGTATGTTTCAGACACTCGAGAATTTCGAATTTTTAAAAGTTTTGGGGAAAGGTACGTTCGGGAAGGTAATTCTATGTAGAGAAAAAGCAACAGGGCATTTATACGCTATCAAAATCTTGAGAAAAGAAGTTATTATTCGTAAAGATGAAGTGGCGCACACACTTACTGAAAATAGAGTATTACGTACTACGAGTCATCCTTTTTTAATTGTATGTTAATTATATATAAAGTACCTCGTTAATAAGTTAAAGTTAGATAAGTTAATCTTATCAAATATTTTATGTTGTTATTTCATAATATACAATCTATTTTTGTCATGTTACATGACATAGCTATACGTGAAATTAATTTTTTTATAAATTTTCAGTCCTTGAAATATAGTTTTCAAACAGCGGATAGGCTGTGTTTTGTTATGGAATATGTAAATGGTGGCGAGCTATTTTTTCACTTGAGTCGGTCGCGAGTGTTTGGCGAAGACCGTACTCGATTTTATGGTGCAGAAATTATATCGGCCCTTGGTTATTTGCACTCGCAAGGCATTATATACCGTGATCTCAAATTGGAAAATCTCCTTCTGGATAAAGACGGACATATAAAAATTGCTGACTTTGGTTTATGTAAAGAAGACATTACATATGGTTTGTATTATTCGTAAGCTGGAAAATAGAGTAAAGTTAATGATGTTAAACAAATCTTAATACAATTTCACAAAAGAGAAATATATATATATATGTGTGTGTGTGTGTGTGTGTGTGTGCGTGTGTGTGTGTGTTGCGTGTGCGTGCGTGTGTGTGTGTGTTTGCGTGTGCGTGCGTGTGTGTGTGTTTGCGTGCGCGCGCGTGTGTGTGTGTGCGTGCGTGCGTTTATAGGAAGAACAACAAAGACCTTTTGTGGAACCCCAGAGTATTTGGCACCAGAAGTACTCGAGGATAATGATTACGGGCGAGCTGTAGATTGGTGGGGTGTGGGTGTAGTCATGTATGAAATGATGTGTGGCCGATTACCTTTTTACAACAGAGATCATGAAAAGCTGTTTACGCTTATTTTATTGGAAGAAGTAAGGTTTCCTAGAACGATTAGCAACGAAGCAAGGGATATGCTCGGTGGTGAGTGTTACTAATAAAACTCTCGTGGCCATAGTGTTCTCGAGTCAGAAGATTGACACGCATTATTTTCACACAGGTTTGTTAATAAAGGACCCAAGTAGAAGATTAGGCGGTGGACCTAACGATGCGAAGGATATCATGAACCACGCGTTCTTCTCGTGTATCAATTGGACGGACCTCGTTCAGAAGAAGATTCCTCCTCCTTTTAAGCCGCAAGTGACTTCTGATATTGACACTCGATATTTTGATAGTGAATTTACCGGCGAAAGTGTTGAACTTACACCTCCAGATCAAGGCTGTTTAGGTAGTGGAGGAGGTCTGAATTCTATAGCAGAAGAACAAGAACATTTCCCCCAGTTTTCATACCAAGACAGTCACTCTGCGGCAACTTCTTCCATTGTTTCTATTAATCACTGACAGTGTCAAGTGTCTCGCTTAATTAATATAACGAGATGTGTGGTTTTCAATGCATGAAAAATCTCAAACAGAAACATCTGATTACAATATGTATCCGACGATTGTCTGCGAAGCTTAAAGCTTTCCCAATAGGCAGATGAATCAAATTATCTTTCTTTATGATGCTTTTTTTTAACGCATCCTATGAGATCGTCACACATATCTCCAACGGCGAATTAGATTTATGCGTATAAGTGTGCGCGCGCATATAACACCTATACACATAACTATTCATTAAAATTATATATGGCAAAATGTATACTGTAAGATTAGATCGATATAGTACGATTAATACTTGCTGCATAAGCTTGAAGGATTACGACAGGGATTAAATTACGTTCTCAATTGAATCAAGTTAACTAAAGCTCCTTGAGACACGTATTGTGAATATTGAACAGTTTTCTCGTCTTAAAGGAACGTGTGGTAATAAGTATAATCTTGTGTTTAACAAAACCAACGCTTGACACTTTCCAAATTTGCTGTCACTGTTTATTATCTTATTATCTGTTTATTATCTTATTTATGAAGAGGCAGTTCTTGATCCTTTTTAATCCGGTAGATGACTTACGGCAGATGCCAAAGTAGAAAATTAAAAATGGCAAAAGGCCAATAAAGAAGAACAAGAAGGAAGTGGTTTATCTATTGTGAAAGTAGAATTGTAGAAAAAAATCAGCTTTAATTGAACGAATTGTATAAATTCGGAAGATCACTTTTTTAGCCTTATAAAGTTATTATTATGACTGGCAATAATTGGAGATGTGCGAGTATTCGAAACTAGCGGAATGTGCGAGTCGTATCGAGTTCGGCATACTTGTTCGAAATGTTCGTCTATTTTTGGAATTATTTGCAAAGAGGAAATCGTTTGGAGGAAGCTCATGGCTTGAAATATTTTCCGCCTATTCTATAAGAATTTCCCTCTAAGAGATATCTATTGGGATAGTTCTTTAATCGTGATAAGTAGCAAAAGGCGAAAAATGAGGCGAAATACAATATTGTGCGCGAATAATTCGTTGATTTATCATGAAAACGAAATTGTTGCCAGATAGTATAGTTATTGGTACAAAATCATTTGTGCATAATTGTGATTAAAGTGCTTAGCATATATAATCATTCTTTAATGCGAGTAATATTGTTACACTTGAATGCGAATACGAAAATATAAAATAATCATACAGTCAGTTTAATTGTCCTATCTTTAAATCTATCGAAACTAGTCACAATCTTTATATCGTTTAGGTAAACTATTCCACACATGCTTACGAAAGTTCAAAACTGGTTAATATATATAAGAATATGAATTTAAGAAATTTGTAGTCGCAACTATGAGCGCGGTTCAAGATTTATTCGAAGTCAGATCATACGTGATATGTCAAAGTGAAGAAACTCACACATTTCTAATTATAACATAAATTTTTAATCGAAACATTCGTTTTCCTAATAAAGTCAAGCTATTCGTTATGTATCTTTATATATCATTGAATAGTAATTGTGAGTTAGATGGAAATATGAAATCTTATATACACTAATACTATATACATATATATATATAATACTATAATAAAATTATACATATATATATATTTATATTTTAACAATTAAAGGATTATATTGTACGCGTCTTGCATTTACTAATTTTTTACTCGCACATACGTAAATTATACTAATTTATTCATGCATATATTTCAATTGTGGCAGTTACACATTTAACAAAATGTGTGTACTAAATTCAAATTATATTATCATATAATACATAAATGAAATTAATGAATAACTTCACTTTTACTAACGATACTTATTTCACATATGTGTAATATCTTCATGTGTTTATTTTTTGCTTTGTTGCACGGCATTCATTATACTAAATTTATGTCATTATTCTGTAGAAACGTCTGCGTAAAGTGGCCAAGGTTTTTCTTTCACCAGCCAAACTCTGTCCAAGACAGCGCCGTCTTTATCATCGGATACCTATTGTACAATAGAAACAAGATTTACAATTAAGACACACAAGATATGATATTTTCTTCTATACTATCATATAACGTACTTGTTCTAGATAAATATGAGTTTTATTAAATATTTTCATTCTGGTGTATCCATAGTCTGAGCTACGGAATGCAGACCAATTTGGTGGTTTTGGGATAAATTTCTCTCGACCTTCTTTGCAACCAGCCGATCCAGTAACTATATGTACTGGTGCTTTGTAATTTTTATATGGCTCCTCATAACTACCGTTATATACCTGCAATTACAATTTTTATAATTACTATGAATTTTCCACAAAAAAGAAAAAAATAATATTGAGTGACAGATACTTGGAAGTTATACATGGGCCACATTCTTTCATAACTATGTTCGTGCGCCCATATCTCTAAATCTACTTTATGCTTGAAAAACAAATCTTCCAGCCCGAACCAATTAAGAAAGGGTAATCCAACTCTGATCAAACTTTGATGGTTAGTGCAGTCATCTGCATTTGCATTGCTGCAATACATTGGTCTGTGCCCAAATGTTACTATCCATGGCCGTTGATTCCTGCAACCGTAAATTCTCTATCAGTTTTTATTCTTATTAAGATTTAATTGATAATATACCTTGCTTCGGGCTTGTTAGCTTCCTGTAGATCCTTTTCCAACCATTCATATTGCTTAACCACTTGTTTTATGCCATAATTCATAAAATAATAAGCTTCAGTTTCTATTGCTACAAAATGTACAGGACCTAGGTTAAAACTATACCACAAGCCTTCTGAATCACCAGGCATTGTAAATCGTGCCCTAGAAAATCATTAAAATGGTATACATTTTCTGTCAACAAGTGAAATTAGCCGCTTAAACATACCTGTAATTGCTAAAATTGTATCTTTCTTCATGGTTACCAGGCACAGTCATGTACGGTATATAAGCAGCAACAGATTCAATCTGCCGCATAAATTCATCACCTACACGTGCGTCATCAGTGTGCATATCATAAGCAAAATCACCAACATGGATGGCTGCATCGTATAAACCACGTTCTGTCTCTTCTTGCAATCGTGACAAACTCTGCGCATTCTCATTGCCCATGTCACCAAATAACACTATCTGTGGTGACCAATTTATAGAATCTTTAGGTGCAGTCTTCATATAAAATACATTTGACCATCCATAGTGACTGCCACAACGGTATACTGGTAATAAGAGACAAGATATTACTACTGAAAATATAGCAATAATAATGAAACACCATAATGTATCTTACTGTATCTGCTGTCGGGATTTAAATTTTTCAGCCATACTCTATGAATATATTGTCTCTGCTTTTCAACTCCACCATCAATAAAAAGAGTAGAATTTCCCTTAACTTGCAAAACAAATCCACCTATGCCATATTCTACTAGTGATTCTTTAGTGTCATTTCTTGTGCTCCATGTTACAACAATATCATGAATATTATCTGAAAATTATATACAGAATATGATCTGTATTAATCATTATTAGCATTTTTAGTTGCTATTATTTAAAGAGAAATACAAAAAGATCTGTAAATATATCTCTTATTAAGAGTACAAATCTTACATCTCATTGTGTATTCATATATTTTAAATAATGAGTAATAACAATGAGTAAACAGTAAAAGACAATGAGCATATTAAAATGACAACTTACCTCCATAGGAAAGATGTACAGCTTCTGGCTGATAATATAACACACCAAACACAGTGGAAAGGAAGGATAAAATTATAAACGTAATATGTAGAAGCATCTTATCTACAAAAAATGAAAAAATATCATTAAATGATAAGTTTTATATTTGGTTATTACCATACTATGTATATGTATATATATATTTTATATATATATATATATATATATATATATATATATATATATATATATTAGAACAATATTTCGCTTTATTACGCGCACGAATTAATTTACACTTAGAAATAATTTATGATTATAAAAGTATTATACCTATCTCTGTTTGTATGTCGATCGTGTCATGCACAACTGTCTCCAAAGAGTGATACGAGGCAATCACATTCCTGTATGTACATGTATTGGAAACAAAGAGAATTTACGCATTAACTTAGACTCATGTTGTTGATAACCGCTTATCGTATCTAATTAGTGCTTCAACCATGATAAAATACTTGACTCTTGTTTCCGGCAATAACACTGACCGATAAAACGATACGGCTCTGCTCTAAAAAATTTCCTCGCGACACCGCTTGATGGCGCCATACAGTCTGTTAAGCGCGCACACGATTGGCTGTTACTTCAAAAATGTAGTTTGCAGATCTTTACTTCGAACCGCCACCATCATTACCAACAAATCCAGGTCGTAGAGCACGACTCAACTGACTTTTATTTTCAAAGAGGCTGGCGGATTCGAGACTTTTGATATTAGATGGTTACTGTAATATTATAAGGTAATTGATTATTCCCAATGTTTTATATCTGTATCAGTCAGAGAAACTTTAACTTTTCAAGTAGTATGACTTAATAATATATCAGACAACTCGGTTCAAATGTGCGACTTAGATATAGGTTAGGAAGATCTTTATTATTAAATATGAAATTCTTCATATAATATGTATATATTATTGTATATGTTATTGTATATGTTATTGTAATTGAAACAATCCAGTTTGTCTACTAGGAATTGATTCTTCTACGTAAAAATGCATATGCACGATGCGTTTATTATAAGAGAAAGGGATTTATCGTCAGCAAAATGAAAACAATACAATCGTGTCACGAACAGAGGTGCAAATTTTAGACAGCACAAATCTTCCAAGGGACATCCTGAGGACACAAGGACGTCCACAAGATTTTCCTGGAGGTGTGTGCTATCTAAGACTGAATGATTAATAATGATTTATAAGCGCGATTGTGAATCTGCAAATTCAAGACATTTAATCGTACATACTAGCATGGAATCGTCATATGGTCAGGAATTAAATCGAAATATACGATTTACTAGTTTCGCTTCAGCGAGATCGAAGAAGGATCTTTTAAATGAAATTCAAGCACGTAACTCGCTTTACGATTATCCGTTATACGGCGTTACGATTATACGAATTATTATTAATTCGTATTTAAAATCAAATGTTGTCGTCGATCGTAGACAATGGGGCGACGCTGATTCCGTACGACTTTACCGCGATAACGCAATTACATAAGACGGAAGCTGGAGAAAGGAGACGTGTATGTATATGCGACCGAGCGGGAGAGAGAAAGCAGAAAGGCAGTTACCGAACTAACATCCCCTATATTGATCTTACGGTCTTGCAGTTCTCTCTGTCCCGCCTTCGGTTTGCACGCGTTTCCTGTGCACGTGCACCTGCAGGAACGTGCGAGGATCTCGCGGCTCCCTGAGGGATAAACAGGCATTAGAGTCTATCAGATATCATATTCATTTTAAAGTTGGTCCCGTTGGAATCCCCCAAAACTTCTTAAATTACCGTGTGAAGATTCTTGAAATATTTGTGCACGAATAGAATCTATGTAAAAGTAATTCGATAATAAGCAAGATGTTGTTTTTATCAGTAATATTTTACTGTTCAATTTCAAAGATAGAAACGATTATCCGTGTATCGAAATTATAACAGCTAGCATCATCTTCCTGGGTTATAACAATGTGTTGATGCATAGGAAAAAGAATATTCGTGTTTGTAGAATCTCTTAATCTTTAATTAAAACGAATATAATGAAATTAACACAATCATTTTCTCATATATAACCAATAATATTCTTGCTTATATATGAGAAAATGATTGTGTTAATTTGACTATATTCATCTTTTATTTTTCTATGACACACTCGTATCTTTAAATGCAGTTTCTGCAGTGACAGGTTGATTCTATCGCTTATCTCTATCTATTGTTTGCTATCACTTTATTCGCCTATGTACTGTGAAAAGTGTAATAAGAAAATGACGAGAGTAGCGAACTCGTCCCCATCGATCGTTAATCAGTTCGAAAGCATCTCGAGTCGTGTAATAGAAGTGCAGTGTTCCACGTCAAAAATGAAGAGATCGCGCGGAATAATGGTTTTCCATTTAACTTCCGTCAGAGGAAACTTTCCTCTGAAAGTCATTAAAGGAGCCGTAGTCAACAAAAGCAGTCGATAAAACGGCGCTCTCCGTGTTTTTCGTCGCACGACAGATAACGCCAGCGGTGACTTCGGGGACGCGTCGGCGTAATTCTCGCGATTTCCGTGGGATGCCCCTCCTTCCTTCACCGGCACTTCGCAGCTCGGGAACGATTGGTCCTTTGCGTTATTTATCGTTTATACATAGGAGAAATATATCGAGAGCTCGCGGGACGACAAATGGGATGTACAGCGTGAAGGTTGCGACGGGCTCGGAAGTCGAAGACCGGGGGTTGCCGCCAACGGGACGACGCCGGCGCGTTACCGACGCCACTGACGCCGCTTCGTGGCGAGGGTTGAAGGCGCTTCGGCTCGTGAGAGACGGCGGTGTGTCGCAGGGCTGCCGCCGCCGTCGGTCAACGCGCACGCACACGGGTTCACACCCATCGCTGCGGGTGTGCGTCCCGTTCCCTTCTGAGGCCTCGCGACGTCGCCGCGGCTCGGTGGAACGCGAGACGGACCTCCACCCCCGCTCGGTTAGTTAACTCGCGTTTCGGCCGGGGGTGACGTTGCGCCGCAAGTGCCGAGGTGCATACCGTGCGTCCGATTAGCAGGGTGGAGGTTGCGTACCGTCGTGACGGGAGAGGACGTAAGAAATCTAGAGCAGTGCGTGCATCACACAATCGCGAGATCCGTGCGAATACGAGGGAGGAGAGCAGCGCGAGGAAGACGATCGCGCGAGCGGGAATTGCCGTCAGTGTCGCTCTCAACGTCCAAAGAGAAGTCCGTTCGAGGCGAGAAGCTCGCAGAGTCGCGGAGCTCCGATTCGCGAGGAAAACCGGGCTGTCTAGAGTGGGATTCCCTTCGCGCGTCCTTCGCCGAGATATAGGTACGAACGGTCCAACTGCGAGGAGAAACTCCGTCTCGGAATCACAAGAGCGCGAGCAAGGTTGGGACATGTCGGTGACGCGGTAATGTCGATCGCGGGATCCTCGCCTTCCTCCTCGTCGTTCTCCTCCGTCGTCGTCCTCCTCGTCGTCGTCCTCGTCGTCGTCGTCGTCGTCGTCGCCGCCGCGCTACCTGGAGTGACCAGCAGAGGCGGCACACCGGAGAAGTGTACGGACGGCGCGACGGAGCAGCTCCCAGAGTCCTCGTTGCGTCAAGAGTAGCGCGAGAAGGGGACGCGAGTAGCGCGTTAAGGGAGCGAGGAGAATCGCGCGCGATGCTGTCGATCGTCGGCGGGGAGTCCCGCTGGAAGACCGGGACGTCGTGCTCGATCCCTACGCTGCTGGCCCGATGCCTCGTAACGATCGTCGCCGACGTACGGCCGCACGAGAGGTGGTAGCGCTATAACGCGCGCAGCGGGATCGTAGGAGCAGCAGCAGCAGCAGCAGCAGCAGCTCGTCGTCGTCGGAGGTGTACGCGCTTCCGGCGCCGTGCACCGGCACGGCCGATGCGGTGGATGCGCTACGACGGGACGATGGCCGGCGATGCGAGCACGGAAGCGGCGTTAGTCGAAGCGGTGATCAATAAGACGCAAGCCGCGAGATTGTGAACCGGCGATCGCTATTCTTCCACGCCGAGGCTCGCGAGGAACGTCGTCGTAAGGATGTAGGGGGGCCCGCGCTATCGGGCCTCGTGGAGGCGCCGCGCATCCTCTCGCTCTCCTCTCGACGACGGGCCGATATCGAGGACGATATCTAACGAACGAGGAAATCGCGGCTTTTGCCGGACTGGCGAGCGTAGACGAGGGGGAAGAGTTTCAAGAAGAAAAGGGAAAGATAAACGCGAGCGGCGAGTGTCGAACGTAAGAGATAATTATGTGTTCCTTAGTCCATCTCTTAGATGGCTTCTCGTTATCGAACGTGTACCGTATTTCTCTCTCGTCGTAGTAGAGATTTTCTTATAACCACCCTCGTGTGGAGCATAGATGCCTTAGTGTTCGTTTAACGGAGAGAAAGAGAGAGAGAGAGAGGGAAAAAAGAAGAAAGAAAGAGTTCCTCCGATTCAACGATCTTCGCGCGACATATAATCGTCAAAGGCGCGGTTACATGCACGTTACGCCATACGGTAGAATCACTCGGCGCAAGAGGAGAAAAGGAGAGAGAGCGAGAGAGAGAGAGAGAGAGAGAGAGAGAGAGAGAGAGAGGCGAGCGCGGAAAGCGAGCCGGGTGAGAAAAGTGCGTTTCGCCGCGTCGCGAAAAATATAAAGCGTCGTGTGTTGGCGGCCAAAGTAGGTCACGAGGTCGATACTAATACACGAAGTGAGAAGATGCAAGAGGAAACCGGGAAAATGGCATGTGCTAACGACGTTAATAACGGCGGACCGATTTTTCGGGGCGGACCCGCCGTACGCCCGTAGTGCGAAGTAATTAGTGATTTACCGTGCACGTTGCGCGCGTCATTTGCGCGAAGTGCCCCCCCGAGGTAATCTAATAGCGGACTACCCCCCTCTGCCCCCCTCGCCCCTCCCCCCGTCGTGTACGGAGGATAATTACTAGCGAAAATGGTCGATCTAGGAGGATACATTATTATACTGACGAACGACGACGGGAAGATCAGGTTGTACGGTACGTATGTAGTCGCTGCCGCTGCGTTAACGCCGATGACGCGTGACGACGCGGACGACGCGAACGAGTTGTCCGACATCCGACGAATGCAAACATTTCGCGCGCGCGTGTGTGTGTACGCGACGATGAAACGTTTGGCGTCGCGACATTCGTAAATATTTGAGACGTATGATGCAATTTGACCGTGTTTCCCGTCGAATCAAATCTTCCGGAATATTCAAGTGTCCTGCACTTTGAACCCGCGCATTCCAAACGCGTTTGTGTTTGCCCCGTAACTTTGTTTCATCCGTCACGCACGTGACTCCGAACGCGCGATTCGTATCGGCCTGATGAATATTTACTGAACGAATGCGTCTCGTTCGGGGCCCGTGTTAATAGTTACCGCTCTTGAAATTCGTTTCAAGTGGGATACTCGGGTTTGAATCCGGATTCGAATAAGAGTTTTCCGGCTGAATTGCGCTCATAGACACAAATGTCGCGTGTATCGTAATTCAACTTGGAAAAATTTGGTTCTAACGCTGAATAGAAATCTGAGGCCCGTGTCAGTAGTCGTTAAAGTAAAAGTATCAATTGCCGGACACGTATCTAATCCTGAACATTCTTATTTGGTATTTAAATACGAATATTTAAACTTTTAACATAGAATGTATATACATATATATATATATATATATATATATATATATATATATATATATATATATATATATATATAT
>NW_022639532.1:1126190-1132560 GCF_010583005.1 Odontomachus brunneus
TATATATATATATATATATATATATATATATATATATATATACTCAATATTTCTATACATATATATATTTTTTTTTTATGTTAAAAGTTTAAATATTTAATTATATAATTTTATACCTTACTTTTTACCTTGACACGAGACACTCATATTTGCGTTCAGAGTTCGGTGAGAGTTTTTCGGTTGAATCGCGATTACAGAGATACAGTATGCCACAGGTATTATATGATTCAACAATTTCAAATGAAAACCTGACGTCAGACTTCAAGTAACGATTGTCGATACACGTCCGAGTGTCTCAAATGAGGCAAGTTTCAAGTGACCGTTATTAATACGGTTATTATTTCCGATTATTGTCTCCTAACGATCAGTCTTTCGTCAAACTCGCACTTATCGCCAGAACGCGGCGATTGTGTAGAAAGCTGAAAACTTAAGCGGGAAGTGAAAGTTTTCTCGTTAGAGATGATCATACACGCTGAGCTTACACGTCGTGCACACGTCGCACGCTTTCGGGAAACGGGAAATGCGCGACGGACGGATTTCCGACTTACACGGCGTGTTATAGTAATGCGCGACGATTTACACGGAGGACGTTTCGCGACGTGTTATTTATAGGCTGACCTTTATGTTTACTTATCGTAACGAGCGCTCCGTCGCTCCAAAGAGGACTCGTTTATTTTATGTGTTTAAACTTTTCCTCATTGATTTCTCTTCAATGATATTTCTCACTCGGAGGATCCCTTTCGATTGTATCTCGAGGGTAACGTACAGTCACCCAATGCACGTGAGAAATATGCATAATATCGGAATGTTGGTACAACCTGCGCATACATTTTGCAGTTTTCCTCCTTTTTTTTACAAGCGTAAATTAGTCGCGACAAGTATATTTATCCCGAGGACGTAGCGTTCAGTTAAGCAAGGAAAACATTTTCAGAATTTATTATATACCTATCGACGAAAGGATAAAAAGAAACGTCTGGTATACCGAGAGAAAAAGTATCTAAGAAATAGCAGATATTTATATTTAATGGATACTAGTGGCATGTTCACTTGAGCTCTCCAAGCTCTTTCATTCAAATAGAATGAATAATTGTTTTTTTAGGAAAGCTTTTCCTAAGGTTTTAAGAAAATACACATTTTCTTGCTTGAAACAATATTTTATACTGATATAAGTGATGATATGTCATATAATGCCCACCGCAAATAAAGGTTTTTTTTGCTGTGTCTTAGATATTTTTTCTCTCAGTGTGATATAATGTTGATGATTGTCATTGAAGTGTCGTTTTAGAATGTTTTTTAGTTTACACCAGTTTTTTTTAGAGTACACATTTTTTTTCATATCAATAATTACTGAAAACTACTCGTGTCACTTTGTAATGGATATCCAAAAGTGCGCCTTTCCAACGTTGTTTTGGTAAACAATGGGAGTCGTAAAAAAAAGCATTGATAGATCGTTCGTGTCTTTGACGTTTTTTGATTAAATTTTGTGCTAGGAGAAAGTAAAAAGAATAAACTTTGGCAACGCCCGATTTTGCGCAGGATTGAGGGAAAAATATGATTGGTTTTATAGTTCGTTTGCGGCCCGCCCGATGGGCTTCCTGAGTGGTCGGGTTTATTGATAAATACGTTGACGCTTGCGAAACAGATTATATGTTACATTCACGGGTGCTTAAACAGCGATTTCTGCATGCTTTAATGATTCGTTTCATATGAATCATTGAATGCGCCATCGCGTCTCAGTGCACATTGGTATATTCGTTGAAAACAAAGCGTCACCATCAGCGTATCTGTACACACGCGGAATGAATCGTTCGTTGCTTTCTTCATTCGGTATTAAGCATCTTTGTCGTTAAACGTCAAATTATAGCAGGATTATGTGTTTGTTTTCGCGCAGGATCGGCGGCGGATAATGCGGATCTGGAGGCGGCTGATGAAATTTTAGAAGTGAACGGTCGCACCTTGGGAGATGCAACTCATAACGAAGTCATTCAATACATACACGAGGTAATGCATTGTGGTTTTTCTTCCTTTTTGGTGGTCAAACTTGTCGGTTTAAATAAGTTGATCAAGAAGTTATCTATGTGGGATACATATGTTTTCTTCTTATGTGTTTAATTCTAATTGTAATCGATTGTATTTGTTTGTTTCAAGCGCATCAGCATATTTTCTTTTTATTCAGACGCACAATTCTGCACTTGATTCCAATAAATTGCATTTGTTTGTTTCAAGTGCATCCAGTCCCGGTCGATATGTCTGCGTGTCCGGAGAAGAGGCGGCAGCAAAATGGGTGAGTCGATTATATATTTGTAATATTCGTATTCTCAATTTGCGCGCGGTGGCGGCAAACAGGTTGATCGAAACTTTAAAGAGCAGAAATAAATAAAGAGCGGAGAAGATAGGGTGGTATCTTCTTCTTTGCAAAGTAAAACACGAGCGTTTGCAACACGAGCGGGGATAATTTTCGTGAAACTGTTCATCAGGAAGATTTCGGGGATTATAATAAATGGATAACAAACGTAGAATAATCAAAAGCTCGTATAGAACGAGGAAAGAGCAAGGCAATCTAGGATTAATCGGAAGTAGCTGCTCGCTTTTCATTTGAGTTCACTTATGCCTCGTTATTTCAAACGTTGCGACGTGTTATTCTTTGAACAGGTGTTTTTAAAGCAAATGAGACATTCCATTCCGTCGGGCGGTATTATTGTTTTATCACGAATGTCCCTCGAGCAAACACACACGAATTCGAGTGCACGGCTGGCTACGATCGATCTCTACTCGCGCGTTATCTCCGTTTGTCAGACAAACGCATAACATTTGATCGTTATTGTGTGTCACGCGCAATGGAAGAGTTAACGGGGATAAAAGTAAGACTTTGGTCGTAGATAAGCGAGTTGCGACAATGTAAACTCAGACCCGATATCTATACATTTTCGTCTGCTCGACTTTTCCTCGAGTGATAATCAAAATCACGGTTGAAGCAGCACCTGAATAGAACAGCCAAGCGGCTCTAAAGATTCTAAGGTCATACAAACCTACGAGCTGGAAATATCTTATTAATCTCAACTGGCGAAAGATAACAAAGTTTCCCTATAGTGGGTAGCAGGACATGAAAGGAAATACATGAAAATAAATGGCAGATATACTAGCAAAGGTGCTGAAACAATATTTATTGAACCTGAACCTGAATACGGTCTCTCCAAGAATTACATCAAAAAAACATTATACGATGGAAGAGGAGAGAAAAAAGTAAGCTTTGGCAAGTATTTCTTGGCCACAGGCACGCCAAAAGCTTTATTAGCTTAGACAAGGAGGACCAAGGAAAAGATATCTTTAACCTCAGTAAGAGGGAAATTAGTGTTTACGGGACTTTTGCTGCAAGGTACTGCTCCCTGAAATATCACCTACAGAAGATAGGCAAAGCTGAGGATTACATAGTCAATTCTGTGCGGAAAAGTTTGAAACGGTAGAACACATATTATGCCCTGCAACCTGCCAGCGCAAATTAACTTATACTGGAAAGGCGACAATAACACCTAAAGAATTGAAGGAAACACATATTTAAAAATATACTGGCAGCTTAAATTTGGTAAAAAGCACTAAAAGTGGTAACAAGGGAAAAGTTATAAAAGAAGAAAGTTTGGTTAAATTGACCAAAAAGAAGCCTTAAAACCTACTTCCCTCTTAGTAACATCAACAATAATAATAATAGCACTGAACAGATCTGTAAAACTGGAATCACATGGTACACGATTTCGTATTTTCTGCCATGTTCATGCTGATCGACATGCAAATAGTTCAGTTCACTGCATGAATCGCTATTGTATATTGGCAGATCTACGCAGTGAACTAAACTGTTTACAGCTTGTCAGTTAGTGCGTACATGTATGTGAAATCGCGTATCGTGTGATTTCAGCTTAAAAAAATTGTTCATTTTACGTACACATAACAACATTTCACATAAGTAAGTTACACATTATTGCCGTATAATGATTACAATTTCTCTTTAGTCTTTAATATGACGAGCGCAAACGATAACGTAATGATCCGTTCGTATGAATGGTGCCGCTATATCCCGCAAGCACGCTGATAACGGGTTTATCGTAATCGATTTCAACCTTGCATCCGCGAAGTGAATATTGAATGCGAGTTAATTCGTTCAACCATCCTATTCACATCCATGTCGCAATTTGTACCAGTGCTTATCCAAATCTAATTATCGTGTGTCAATTATTCCAATCATTACTTATTTATCCGTTTTGTTCAAGCGTACTTATAGCGTTGCATTCGTTTCAATTTGTCACATAACGTACAGCATTGCACGCGGCTCGTCTCGTTCGCGTTATCGTTTACCAAACCGAATCTCCGACTCGAATACATATTTGCAGTGTCGTCGGACACGTTTAATATAAGTGATAAGAGCGCATTTGAAAGCGCGCCGAGGACGCGAGATGTCGAATAAGGGAAAACGCTCAATAGCCGGCACTCGTTGGAGCACTCACCGGTTTTCGGCACCCTTGCTTGGATCCTATCGAGTATCAAGATGTACGCGGAGTTAATTATTCATGAATGTTAATTATTCATGAATTATGAATCAATTGTTACTTATTATTTAGTTGTTCGTGCTCTCTTGAACTCTCATATATCTTAATATCCGATCACATCCGTGCAAAAATACCGTGAAAACAGATGTAGTGCCGGACGTTTTCCCCTGGTTGGCGCGCTTGGCGGCGCGCGCAAAATTTGAATGGCGCTCAGGAAGATCGTCGACCGATCTCGGGAGGACTCGTGCGAACTCGGCATTCGCCAGGTAAACCGCTCGAGGCAGGCTGCTCGCGTACGGTATCGCGGCCAGGTATCCGCCAGGGGTGGGAGGAATGGAGAATCGCGGGGCGATAGGCGGGCAGGTAGAGTCAAACGAGGCAACGGTTGCACATGGCGGCCCAGGCGGCATAACCTTCGAATGGTTACTTGTTGTCGCGCTCCGCTCCGCGCCGCGCTCGACAGTACGGAGCAGACATTCGTACGCGCGATTTCGCGCTCTGTCCCGCGCGCGCGCGCACGCACGCACGTCCTCGGCACCGCGAACGGTGCTCTCGCTCGACGACGACGCGCCCCACGACGACGTGCCCCACGTCGCCACCTCGCCTCGTCGTCTCGTTTCGCGGAGATCGCCGCGGCTTTCGCCGAGATCGTCGCGGTGAAATCGCGCGGCGTGTGTTGTGACTTCGCGTTCACCAGTTTCTGCGCGTTCCACCAGCCGACCGTCGCGGAGGAGCCACGGCGCGTGCCACGGCGATCGCGAGGAAGAATCGCGGCCCGCGAGTGACGACGAGACCTCGCGGGTCGGAGGTGAACGGTCCGTGAAACTGTGCGCACGTGGAGAAGGGGTGCGCGTCCGTGAAAAATTTGTGTCCCGTGTTGCTGCATCGAGTGGTGGTGTTGCGAGCGACTTGGACACGTTCCCGCCTCCAGGACAACGAACACAGGAGCAAAAGGCGAGTCTGTCTTTCTCAGTTCCTCTTTCTCTCTCTCTCTCCGTCTCTCTTTCTTTCTCTCCTTCTCTCTCTCTCTCTCTCTCTCTCCTCCATCGTCGTCGTCATTCCGGCGACCTGCCGATCTGCCGAAGGTAACTGCTCCTTTTCTCCTCGTCTCGTTCTTTTCGCTCCTTTCTCGGCACTTTAACAGCGGTCCCGCGCTGCTCCGTCTGTCTCACGGTGACTCTTGTGCTTTCGGGGCCGTTGCGCGGTACCGAGGAGTCGGTACCAGAGCGTGCCAATGCTTCTTTCTCCGTTCGTCGTCCTTCCTCTCACTCCCTTCCTCTTTCCGCCGTCTGTCCTCTCCCTCTCTTCTTCTCCCCTCTCTCTCTCTCTCTCTCTCTCTCTCTCTCTCTCTCTCTCTCTCTCTTCCCGTCTCTTGTGACATGTCGACTTCGCAATACTCGCGCGTCGCTTATTTCCAATACATACCTCGTCGCTCCGCGGTTTTCGAATCGCTCTTCTAACATTCTCGCTCTGGTATCGCGCTTTATAGCTTGCCTCTTATCGCTTACTCCGCGCGATCGTACGGTCGATTGGCGATCCGGCCGCTTTAATATTTACATTTTAATAACGTACACACCTTGATTTATCTTCTTCTTTACTTATTCACGAAATCGAACGACACGAGCCTCCTTGTGTTTGTATCAACATCGCGACTAACTCGAAGAGCTTGTTATATTTTATCTGCCCGCACACACTCATTCTTTTTCATCTATTTATCCGTCCGTGCAATCTTTTTTTGTAATCCTGCATTATTATCCTGGCGGAATCTTCTCGTCGAGAGAGAGAGAGAGAGAGAGAGAGAGAGAGAGAGAGAGAGAGAGAGAGAGAGAGAG
>NW_022639532.1:1132570-1157591 GCF_010583005.1 Odontomachus brunneus
AGAGAGAGAGAGAGAGAGAGAGAGAGAGAGAGAGAGAGAGTAATTATTTAACCCCCTTCATATGGGGCGTCTTCTCCTTTTTATTTCTCATCACCGATAATTAAAAAGTCCGCGTTAATGCGGTTTACATTTTACATTAGTCCCTTAATCCAATATGAATTCGCACACAATACTAGGAGGTGTCCTAGTATTTTATCTCGCACGTAAAGTCCTATTTCTGCTCGTCTCTCGACTCACACGACACTTTTACGAAATGTTTCTTGCGCTCTCGAAAAAAAAAGAGTCAAGAATGACTAGGAAATATCTATAATGATACATGCTCAGAGGCGTGAAGCCTGCGTGTCATGTTCTAGTCTCATCGGTCAACGTCATGTCGCACCTCATCGGTCCTGGATTTCGTTAATCCTTTCAGAGAGCCGGTATCCGTTATGCAAAATGGCCTTTTTTCCCGTAGCTTTTCTTTTTGGCGTGAACGCACAAACTCATCGGATCTGTCCGGAAATGTTTATCCGAAAATGTTCAAGGTGGGGCGACAAGCTGCAACGAATCCCCGAATTTTTTCTTGCTCGCGAGTAGAGCGAGTCCGAGAGGATCAAAAATGAAAGAGCTCTCGTGAATTGCTCGCGCGTATTCCGCGCGATTTTTATGTCGGCCAACATCCGCACATCCGCCTTCCGTGTGCGTACGTGCGTTACCGCGAATAATACGGAATGTTTTTTTTTCCCCCGATAGAGGCTAACAATCGCACGGCTGCGCACGGTGCGTGTCAGACAGATGTATTGTCGTGGTAGTGGGCGTATCCGCGTGCTTCTGGATGTACACCGACACGGCCGTCAGGAAACGAGGAAGCGCTGCGCCGCGCCGCGCCGTGATGTGTTCTCGAACGTGGACGTGACGGAGAAGAGTAGGAAACGGGAGATGTGTTAAGCCGGCGCGCTGATATAAGACAAGAGGCACGGGTTTGCGAGCACGAGGCGCGGAGGCAGTCGACCGAATGTGGCAGAAACACCGGAGCGAGTATACAGGGTGTACGAGGAACAGGGTGTGCGGGAAAAATGACGGGGAATGTTTATCGCTTCCGCGATGAGAGATCGGCATCTCTTCATCCAGAACGACACAATTTCGTATCTTCAGCGGAGTCCTCTTACTCTTCTTCCAAGAGGAAAATATTCTAAGCGCAACATGTCGTGCGACTTGACGTCGGGATTAAAGAAGATTTCGACCAACTGCGCGCCGGAAATGTGCACGGGCCGGACAATCTTATCTTTCTCGTTAGTTTCGCAGGGCGTTGACTCAACAAGTTCCTACTTTGAGGCTCCATCGCCGAGACGCTTAACACAGGGAACTGTGGTCGCAACAAGTAACCAGAGCACGAATATTCGCGAGATCGAGCTCGAATGGTATCCCCGTTGTTTGTCTTGTCGCACTTTTCTCCGGGCACCCTGTAGACGCGTGCCGGTGCGCTTCTCGCGTGCGAGAACGCGATAGGCACGCGGCAGAGATCGAGCGACCCGGGAGAGCAGATCGGCCGTCGACGTATAAATTAGGCGCGATCACTTAAATCGTCTCGCGCACACACTTTCCTCCCATGACGCGCGTTAAATTGTTTCTCGTCCCAACCTGTTGAATTCCAATCGCCGGCGGATCAGACACGTAGGACACGTAGGGAAAAAGTGAGACGTATGCTGCAAAATTCCTTTTTGCGCGGTAACGCGCGACTAACGAGTCGTCCCTACGATCGTTATTACATCCGCGGCCCGGATTTCGTCGGGATATCTCTCGAAAATGGATTCTTTTAGCGGACTCGCCAGGCGCGAGAATGTATTCTGTCACACACGAAGCTCACACGGATCGTATTATCTGGGATTCGGCAAAACCGGGATTAAATAATGTCAATCAATTTCGCGCGCGCGCGCGCGCGAGTCAGGGTATCGCGCGGGATACACGCGATCGAAAAAATGCATATTCGAAGGAAAGTTGGCCGTACACGAGTTGACATCAGCGATTTCTTTTTTCTTTTTATTGTGTCGCGGAAACATACTTTACGTGCATCGCGAGCGGGTCTTACGTAGGCATTCCACAGGCCTCGCGAAACATCGCGCGATGATGTAACGCGTTAAATAAGTGTCATGTAATCGTTCGTGGATTTTTATTCTTCGTCGTGTCTGAAGTAACCATCGATGATTTGTGAGCGCGTACTCTGTGAAAATTAATTGGATTCTCTCTGCGAGTAATAGTGACAATTCCTGGAAAAGAGAGCGTTACTTTTTACGCGCGCGAATTACTCTGAGATTGATTTGACATAAAAAATTCATCGTTCCATGTGCCAACGGATATTTAGACGTATCGCTTCGTATTGATGTAATTATATCGCATATTCGACGTATTGGACCAGGAATACAATGCCAAATAGTGCGCATAGTTTCCCTGGAGAATTTGGCTGACAGTCACACGCCAAGATCGCTATCTCGAATTCAATGTAGTTACATCTCGGGAAACAGTTATCGCGCTCGTAAAAGTTAGCGAACCGTTAGCGATTGTGTTGTTTCTCTCTCTCTCTCTCTCTCTCTCTTTTTCTCTATTACCTCCAATAATTTTGACCGATGCCTTTCGTTCCGACAATTTGCCAGCCGTTTCACGTTATTCGCGGAGACGCTAAATAAATGCTATTTCACACTCGGTTGTTTCATATTTAAATTTGAACGCGCTCTGAAGCAAAGAGTGGAAGAGTTAATGCGGCAAAAATACACGAGAAACGCGACAGAAATGATTCACCTACAAAAATATAATCTCATTCCTAATGAAATATTCAAGGTGTTTCCAAAGAACGTTAATATTTATTCGAAAAGTTTGCTTAAAAAAAATGTTAATACTTATACGAAGTAGAAGTTTATATAAGTTTATGTTAGTGTTAACATTTTTTTTTAAGCACCCTGTATATGACCTCAAGAGGATTCTCCGAAAGTAAAATATTCTGAGCGCAATATTCTTAAAATTAGAGGAATTTCGTCTTTTGTCTACAAGCCTTGTGCTCTTAATAGAAATTTCTTAGAGAAGCTTATAAGCTTATAAGAGAGCATTCTGTTTCACGTAAGCATATTCCTCTTGATGCAAAAGGAAAAGAGTCGGAATAATATCCAGCAGATTAATGGTTCACTTTATTAGAAGAGGAATACTCTTTCGGTAAAAGTTTTTGCTTAAAATATGGGATTATAAGAAATAGCACCTTGCTAGTGGAGTTATTTTTTTTAGGTGAATTATTAATGAAGAAAGAGGACAATGAAAAAATAAGCGATTGACTAATTCTTTCTTCGAACGATGCAAATTACAATGTATACAATTTTCCTGTTTCTAGAGATGACTAACAGTGAAGATTCATCGTGTTATTTACGTCTCTTAATTATCAAAATTGACTTTGGCCGTTGGAATCGACGCGTATTAACTTCATCTTTCGTAGTTTTAATCGTGACTATCAAATATTATCTTCCATTTAAAACTTATCAATAAAACACATAGGTTCGAGCGTGTCGCGGCATAGAGTCAAAATAGTCAAACCCATACATTAAATGTCCGAACATCGCCAGGCGTCTTGTTTCTTGTTTACTCGGCTACGTTGTGCGTGTAATCAGGGTTTGATTAATTTTATCAATCGATGAAATTATTTATGATTTTATATATATATATATATATATATATATATATATATATATATAGAGAAAAAGAAATAGTAAATATTTACTCGGCAGGAGATATAACATATTTACTTAAATCTAAATTCTTTCACTCGGATAGAATAAATAATTGCATTTGTGAAAAACTAAGATTTTTTTAAGGTACCAAGGAAATGAACATCTTGTTTGAAAAATATTTTATATTAGTACAAGTGAATATGTTGTTAGTGTACCAGTTAGTGTGCCAAATAAATATTTGCTCTATTTTAAATATATTCTTTTTCTCTCAGTATATGACGATTGATTAATTTTGACGATGACTTGCCGATTTCTTTAGGAAAGCGACATTTTAATCTTCAGTGTCTCTAACACTGCTCCTCGCTTTCAAACGATAACTTCCGTTAGCGTATCTCTAGTTTTTTGTTTCTCTTCACTTTCTCCGCTCCCGCATGGCGTTAATCATTTGCAAGTTAGCTGTTGTTCGGCCATCGAACAGCTCGGGTTATCTTTCGAAAAGCGTTTCAGCTTACGCACTTGTGTGGAGCGTACTTGACGTAACGCGGTGTGGATTGATGCCGCGCTTGTACTCACGTGCGCGTACGGCGTGTGCATCTAGTTACCGTTCCAACGAAGTAGACACCTCCGGATCATTAAGGGGACTCCAAACCCCGACGTTGATATCAAGGCAGAACTGAATTTGCTTGATTTGAATTTATCGCGTCGCCGAATTTGCGAACAAGTAGCGTGCGCCCCTCCGTCCGTTCTACCTTTGCAGATTCTCTTCGGCTCGCATTCGCCACGCCTTCATTGTGCGCCGTATTTAACGCCAAATGCGATTTGACTCTGCATTCTGTTCGCCGTGTACGGATGTCGCATTCATCGCAAACACGCTACGAAAATGAGACTGCTCTCGCGCCCGCCGCCTCAAATGAGAATCGTGGCCGCCGACGAGGAATTTGCACATTAATTACGTACATATTAATTGCGTTGTTAATTTGCACATAATTAATTTGCACGTTGATAAAGTGATAGTAATGCCGCGGCCGCACCGTAATTATGCAGTAATACAATATCGGGGCGCGCTGGTAATACCTATGGGGATATTCGCATTTTATTTATTCCTGCGTCTGTGCGCGAATGTTGCGAGTTCTCTTCCTCCTGTCGCGGTTTCGCGATTTCAACGTGCGCAACGAGTCGTTCCCTCCGAGCGATATTCCGCGGTCCGCCGGGTCCCTCGACTTTGCACGGCAAAATCTCGCGGAGTTTCGCTCGTCCAAAGGCAAATTCGGCAAAGCCCCGGCATCGCGCACACGGCATTCATAGGACAGCTCGTGGCTGTCAAGATCGTTTCACGACGCGACTGAAACGCCGAGGAATACGAAATGGGTGTTTTCGTGATGAAAACACACTTTCGCCGAATTACCGAGCCATGTTTCAATACCTTCTGGAGTCGCGCCAGAACATTTTGAAAAGGAACGGAGGAGTGGCCTGAATTTTCTGCGATATGCACACACATACACACTCCATGCATGTCTCTGCCTGTCGTTCGGCGGCGCACAAAAGGCTTTAAGGCAATGATTGTAGCAGGTAGTGACGTGGAGTGTTTCACGGAGACTTGGCCTAGAGCGTTTCAGCTGATATGCAATCGCGGCGCACGCTCACGTACGTTTGAGAAACAACAAAGTGCGAAGTACATACACGCGCCACGTGCGCTTCAATTTTATATTGAAAATTACGGACCTGCCGAGCTGCATTTCTCACCAGCAGAGCGAGGGACCAGCAGCTCTTGAAAATGTACGCTCAAAATTTTCTTTTGCCCTAACAATGAATAAACCGCAAAATTAACGTGACGCGCAATCTTCTTCTTTAACATGCGTTTCCTCATTATCTTGTCACGTTAATTCCTTTGTCCAGAACTGGCAACAGCCGCCGTGCGAGAATCCGTTTTTGATCTCGAAAATGCTCCTCGCGAACCGCTGAACTGCGAACGCGTGAGGAATAAAAGGAGTTCGTTGGAATTAATTAGCCGTAGTTATGCAAGAGTTATCCACAACCCATGTGAAGTACGTTTCGAGAAAAATGAAGATGAAATGTCAATATATGACTAAAAAAGTACAGAGTAACACTGACGAGTTTCTTCAAAGAAATCATTCAAGAAGTCAAGCACGATCGATTTTCTTCTCTTTTAAGATATTCATTGAGAAGTTTAACCCTTAAAAAAGTAAGTAAAAATAGAACGCAAAAAGCAAAAAATGGCTAATAGAAAATAAAAACTTTCTTAATTAACTTCTTAACTTCAGGCGTTCATAAAACTCGGGTCTTTTTTGTTTTATATAGAAAAACGTATGAACTACCTATTGATAACAAAAACTCAGAAGTCATAATTTTGTAGGTTGGATCATTCTTGCATAATTTGCTCGAAGTCTAATTTGATTCAATGAATCGCGCATTGTGCATTAATTGCTCTTCACATCGCGGAGACGCCAAATCCGTCTCGCCCAAGGAGATTGGAGAGAAAGAGAGAGAGAGAGAGAAAGAGATTTACGTTTGATTAATAATTATTCTCATCGTCGTTATACAGGGTGTCCCAGACTCTCTTCCGCAATTTTAAATAAGAACATAGAACAGATTGAGATAAATATAAAAGCTATGAAAGAAAATTTTAACATGATTGCGCGATAATGCACAAATCTTCCTTACTTAATGTCTAAAAATCTATGTGGTCATTTGTAAAATGGTAGAGAATATTTTTATTCAGTTTAATCTAATATATAAGTATATACAACGGCAGACAGCGCCACTACAGATCATCTACCATATCGCGCGTGATTATTCACCAATCTTCTTTAATTAATATCTCGACTATTGTTGCGAATATCACAGAACGGACTTTTGTCATGCATCGTTCAATCCGTTCTATGTTCCCACAAAAATTACGGAGGAGAAACTAGGTCTCTCCTGTATATTTTGAAACAAACCGAAAGTAAACGCGGAATTAAATCGGAACTCTCTTGTTCGCGAATTCTCGTCAGCCGTAAAAAATGCTCGTCAGCCGTAAAAACCTGTCGCAGACGTACATTTAATCAGCTTCTCCACTCGCACCAAAAGCGGATTGCGAAGAAACCAGGTCGGGGTTCGCGTCAGCTCGCGGCGAAAAGAATGAAACGATTTGCGAGGAGACGGTCCAGCAGCATTTCAGGAATCTGAGGACGCTCCGACACATCGATCGCGCTGGCGTTTATTTCACCGGCCTTTGTGAAAATTGTCGAGACTTTGGCGGCGAATACCTTCGCGAGATATTCCGTCTTTGTTCGTGCCCTGCGTTAAGTGCGTTGAACTGGCGGGCGCTTTCTCTCTCTCACTCCCTCTGTCAATTTTTATCGTCTGTGCCAGCGAGTAGTTCCAAATATAAACTCCTTCGTGAATGCGTCTGTGCTATCCATTCTCAGTCGTCGGCCGCGGGCGGAGAGTTTATTTTCTAGTTTCGTGACACGTGCACGCGAATACCGACGTCTTTCGGAAAAGTTTTCTCATAGAGCGCCTCTCATTCGGTGCTCGGATGTACGGTACTCGAGATCAACTAGCGGCTATCATTAACGGCTCCGTCGGTCACAACCAATTCGACGAATTTGCGCGGATTGCACGACGACTGTTAGTCGTCTGAGCGTCGCCGTGTAACGGAAAGAATCCTTGTGTGGTAGTGCGCGAAAGAAAGATTCACATTCGGCCAATTAGCGGAGAAACATTTCGCCGTGGACACGGACGGCGGGCAAACCGCGATTTCTCGGCCGTAGAGTCTCTCGCGCGCGAAATCAAATTCGCATAAAAAAAGTAGATATTTCTAGTCGCATTATTACAGCGTGTGTCGTTATTAATAGCGCGCGGTTAAGAATAAGTCTAAATCAATGCGGTTCAATGCCGATTAAATAAAGCGCCGCGTGGCTCGACGCGCGGAGTGACCGACGGTTCAGCTGGTGAATTCAAATCAGTTGGCTAAATTGCCGCCTCTCCCTCGTGGGGACATGTCGAAATTCTTCCGCAAGTTGATCTTCTGTGGCTGCACGTCGCGCACCTCGGGCCCCGATGGCCGGTCGATCGTGGCGGACGAGTCGACCGTGGACGACCCGCCGAAATTCACGGAGCTGTTGAATTACGAGGCGCGGCCCGACGACGTGGGGAAGCATTTTGATCTGTCGACTATAAAATTCATCGACGACGAGGAAGCCGAGGAAGACGCGTCCCGCACTAAGAACGGTAGCCGACGATCGATCAGTTTATTCTTTTTTTATAGAAAAGTGGGTTGATACGCGGTAGGTTCGCGTTATTCCCCGCTAAGGGACGATATAAATAACCGGCGGGCAAAAAATTACGAGGACAATACGGGTGTATTGTATATGCGCGCGCGCGCGCAAAGTTTTCGCAGTATGCACGGGCTAGGTATTGCTTGCTGCTGCTCATGCTGCTGTTGTTGCACGGGGTTGAACTCGCGCGGAAACGTGTCTCGCCGTGCCCTTTGAGGGGCATGACCGTTAAATTGCGGGGAAACCGTCGCGAAATAATAAAAATGCTCGCGCGCGCACCAAGTCGCCTCCTGCGCGAGAAGAAAAAGGGAAACTCCGGGGACGAGAGGGGATATTAAATTAATGGAAACACGCGGCTGAGCGAATGAGAAAGAGAGAGAGAGAGAGAGAGAGAGAGAGAGAGAGAGAGAGAGGCAGGGAATTTGTCAGGCTCACGAGAGACGCGCTTCATTTACTTCTGCTCTCCTCTCCGTTACGGCCGCCACTGCCGCCGCCGCCGCCGCCGCCGCCGCCATTAGCTATAACCACGGCCTGTTAATGGGTCCTTTGACGCACACTAAATATGCGATAAATTTGCCTAATTAATTCTTCGTAAATTCTCGACAGAAAAGCTGGACGGGCCAAGCGTTGGGCGGATACGAGACGCCTGGGTTATCGCCGTCGAAAGGTGAGATAATGAGCGTACCCGGCTAAGGTGGAAACATCCTGAGAATGTGTTGTAGCGTGTGCAATTTGCGCGATACAACGAGGCCGGGTACAAGGCGAGAGAAAGAAGGGAGAGTGGGGAAGGGAGAGAAAAAGAGAGAGAAAAGCGTTTATTTGGCAAGCCCTTTGAGAACAGTGCAATAGTTTATGAAAAGATACAATAATGTACGAAATTTTTTTTATATATACAGAATAGCGATAACTAGATTCAGAAAATGAAGGAAAAAAATGAAAATTTTTTCATGACGATTATTTCGTGTATATATTAGAGGGAGAGAAGTCTAATGCTCTGCTTTCAGTAAATACATTCCTGTCGCGGGGCGGAATCGTATATATCGATTAAACGTCATATAAAAGGCGGTAATGTCCAGCGGGCGAATGTGTTTTTGATGGAAAACGGGAGAATGCGTCATCTAAATGTCACGTGGATCGCTCGAAAGCACGCGTCCCAACCGAGCCGATAACGACAGTCCGTGATGAGATATCGCGAAATCAGGAAGTTCATTTTCTTTTTTCCTTCATCGTATTAGTCCTCGCCGCCGTTCGAAATATTGATCTGGACGAGCGTTATCTTCCGTAGGGCGGCGTCGAACGTTGTTGGGGTGCTCGCAGCTGATATCAGCAATACAATACGACTCGTTGAGAGACGCACAAAGCGTGTCGTAAATATATCGCGCGCGCGCGCGCGCGCGCTTGTTTCTCACGCGCTATAACATTCTCGTTTTTGCATTGTGATCTCTTTTCTCCTCACGGACTCGCGGGACTCATTCGCTTCGATCGTTACAATGTGTGATCTGTCACGGCCGCGGTAAGATTGCATCGCTCGATCGTGTTTCTTTTTTCAACTAAGAAAATTGTTGAAAACTTTACCGACAGTATACTGACATTTTTCTGCAAAGTTTACGTCGTATTAATTACACAGAATTATAAATGCTTTTACGCAATACGTGCAAAGTAAATAGGAGTATTGCATAATATGTGATGGAAACGAAGAACAAATTTTTTATGTAAAATCTCAAGCTATCAGTTAGCGTAATATTTGCCTGATCCAAAAGTTCCGCAGCTATTACACAAGTGTGGATGCTCCAAACAGTAAAATTTTGACGAATATTGCTGTACCCTTGCATCTGAATTCAAAAGGTTAAGAATATCGAAAGATGAATATTCTCTCGGTAATAGTTTTCGCTTAGAACACGAAATTACTAAAAATAACATCTTGCTACAGTTACAGAGTACAACTAGAGTTATTTTTTCAGATGTACCTTTTAATAGGAACGGATGATCGCTTGTCACGAATTAGATCTCGCAAAAGATTTTCAACGGAATAGCATCGCGTTTCCGAGAGAGGCTGAAGCGGCGAATAGTAACATTAGATTCACGGATGCGATGAGAATGACTGTCGGGACTCGCTTTAGTGTCTCGTTCGTCTTCCCGGAGGATAAACGCGACAGCTTTTCAAACCGACATTTTCTCTGTTCGCAGTAGGGCGAGAGAGAGACTGCAGAAACTGACGACTCTGAAGAAGATCCAGCCGCGCGACATCGAGGCCATTTTGCACCAGCAGGTACGTGAGTAATCGAGACGCAATTAATGAAATCGTCCGTTCATAACGCGATTCCAAAGATTCGACCGACGAGACGCAATCTCGCAATACCTCACCGCGTCGAAACGAACGAAAGACCTTTTGCACTTTTCAAAGCTGGATCGAGATTCACCGTTGCTCTGCGCGATGACAATGTGTTCCTTTTCCGGTTGAACATTTTCATCAATATAGTATCCGAACATTCGTCATAAATTCAACCGAGACCTTGGAGCAGCCTCAATTCTGTCGCCAGAGCGACGGAAATTACAATCTATAAACTCGATCGCGCATAAATAAAAGCCGATGGAGCTCGTCTAAGGACATCGCGCGTTCTTCGCGCTTGTCCTCCAACAAGATTTTTATTCCTCTCGCGACCGCGGGATTCCGTCAGAATTGCTGAGCGCGACGATGCGCGGCGTGCAAATGAATCGATCGGCCGCGAGCGAGATCGCTACGGAGGCTGCTTATGAAATGTGGTATGCAAAAGCAAACTGGCGGAGTGAGAGGTGAGCTCGCGACGATTATACGCAGCCTTGCGTACGTACGAGAGCGCGCTGCGTGTCTTGGCGATCGTTGCTGCAGTCGCTCGCGCTTCTCCGAAAGCCCGACATCTCTCGATTACGCAATAACGAGTTACAGCGGGTCGCCGATGACGCCCCCGCGCTCTCAGACGGCCTGGCAGAGGCGTCGTGTCATCATCGCCGGGAGGAAATCGCCACGGAAAGAGGAACGGCATTGCGCGAACGCGACATTCGCGGTGTAAGGTTGCTCGAAAGGTATCGATACCCGATATCTGCCTCGAGTATTGGTGTTATCCGACACGTTGTCCGAAAGCACTGGCACTTTGGCGAAGGCCCGGTTAACTTTGATCAACTTTGGCGGGATTGGCATGAGCATAGATCGTTTTCCGCAATCCGAAAGGAGATTTCGTCTGACGTTGGGATCATTAATATTAAACAAGGCTTTACAAGTAGTTAATTAAAACGCAAAGGGATCAATAAGACTCTATTCACAGATATTTCAGTGCAATACACCGAGAGAATTTTACAGTAAAAACTAGCTTAAGCTCCGCCCGGGTTAAATGTATGAAGTGGTATCAAAAGTATCAGGAAGTATCAAGGGGTTGAAATCAGGGAGCGGGATGTGTCGTTTACGTAGCCTATATTTCTCGCAGGGTCCTAGAGAGTCCTTATCGATATAACGCCGCTCTAATAATTTCCATCTCATCTATTGATTCTTAAAGAGACACTGCGCGATTGTTTAAGTTGCTCCATATACATTTGAGCTATTGCATATCTTAAACTGATGATGAATTTACATCGGAATATACGTTGTAGTCGCGTTATAGTATAGTTAAAAATTTTAAAAATTTAAAAATAAGATTGATGTTAAAATGAGATTGTATGACGTTGTACAAAGATTAATTAGTCTCCAATCAAGACGAATATAGTCGAATTAACACAATCATTTTCTCATATATAAGCAAAAATATCAATATTGTTGGTTATATGTGAGAAAATGATTGTGTTAATTCGACTGTATTTATCTTGATTGAATTTATCTTTATTCAACATCATATAATCTCATCTTAACATTAATCTTATTTTTAAAATGTCAACAATAAAAATATTCTCCAAATAAAAATATTTTTCTTTCTGTATAGAAACCCAACGTTTCACGACACATTAGGATATTGTGGAATTTTCATTTCCATTGCACTGGACAGAATGTCCGGGGAGCAGGGCTCTTGTCGGTCCTCACATAGAGGAAAGTAGCCAAAAGCGACATACCTCTATATCTCATATATTAAATGTTGTATTTTATCCAAACTAATCCGATAAACGTAATCCGTTCTATCAGTTAAGTCATAAAAAATGCATACTTGATATATTTCTTGTTCCTTTATATGCTAAATTAGCAAATATCGAATTTTAAAAATTCGCAAGTTTTACTTGTATGATTTTTATTGTCGAATTACGTAGACTAAATAGCGATAATTATCATTTTGTTCAATATTAAGTTCTACATGCATTTGGTTTTTGTAAAAATATTTTTTAAATATTTTTTAAATATTTTTACTTTCATCACTTTTTTACTGTATAACTTGAAAATTTTTATGAGAATGTGTCTTAAAGTGACGTACCTACAGTATGCGATACTCTGTGACTAACATAACTTGATTAATAACCTCCCATTGTGACGTGACATTTGTTTATTGTAAAGTTAAATTTTATTTAGTTTAAAAATATAACATGTAAAATATGTGAGAAAATGCAAAAAATGGAAAAAGATATGTATTTATTTAATTATATTTCCCCATATGGTACATAGCACTATTAGTCCTGTGCTTGAACTCGAATTGCCCCTTTTTCTTATTTTTTGAATTATATTTCCCTTTTATAACATTATATTTTGAATAAATAAATATTATTCAACGCATTAATGAGTTATTTATTATCAAATATTATCATATATGCGACATGTTATATAAATTCTAATAGGTATGTCGCTTTTGGCACCTATTTTCTTTGAACTCCATTTTCGTGCGTTTTACGAAAACATTTTTTGTTTTAAATCTAGAAACAATTTCAGTAAAAATGTGATATATTATCTGATAGAAGGTACTTCCAACTACATGTATATATATTTACATTTATATTTTGAGCTTTATATTAAGACATAACATCCAAAAATAAAGTCGCTATGTCGCTTTTGGTGCCTTCACTCTACTAAAATAATTTTTCAGTATGGCGCATTAACAAATTATGCCGTACGTAGACGCGCTCGCTCATTTGGCGACCGGCTCGCCAGGATAGAAGCTCCGCACATCGTTCGTTATTTACCGTGTTTTCAGTAAAAATGTGATATTATCTGATAGAAGGTACTTCCAACTACATGTATATATATTTACATTTATATTTTGAGCTTTATATTAAGACATAACATCCAAAAATAAAGTCGCTATGTCGCTTTTGGTGCCTTCACTCTACTAAAATAATTTTTCAGTATGGCGCATTAACAAATTATGCCGTAGACGTGCTCGCTCGTTTGGCGACCGGCTCGCCAGGATAGAAGCTCCGCACATCGTTCGTTATTTACCGCGTTCCGGCTGGAATATTTTAGAGCAGTATGCGGGACCGTTTCGCGTGATTGCGATATGGCATGCGGGTTTAAAATCTTGCACGGGCACGCTCGCTCGCTCGTTCGCTCGTTCACTCGCATACCACGAGGAACGCATCGCGAACGGAAACCGCTAGGAGATGTCGTAACGCTAATCGACGGCTGTTAACGAACGAGTCTCCTCGATATCGCAAGTTGTATCAATACCGCGGCGCGCCGCTTGTTGTCGTCGAGCAAGGGCGTGCCGTTGCCTTTATTTAATATTAATATATGAGTCATTTGAATAGAAAGGACGGAGATAACGGACCTCGGATTAACTCGCCGGGAAATTGTCCGGCCATTTCGTCGATTTTTTCGCAGCATCGCGCATCGAGTGCAAGACGCTCAGGACGTTCAGGTTGACGAGCCCTCGTCTAGGAACGAGTGTCGTGCATAATCTACACGTAATCTAGGCTTACACATTCGACGGCGCTGTCGTACACTTCAGTCGTCTTCGTAAATTGTGTGTACTTAACATTTTAATTTCTCGAAGAGAAAGAGAATAGAAAGCCAACGATTCTTTTTTGTAATATTTCCACAATTTATCGTCTTCTTGTTTCCCGTTAAAACCGTCAAAGTAATTCGGCTGCTAGAATTGAATATCCGACATCGGAAATCGTTCTCGATACGTGTGAATAGTGCCAACTTCGACTTCAATTATCTCACCTTCGGCATAGTCAATCTTCTTCTGATTGCACACACGTATCGATCGCGTCTCGATGAATACACTGTCAAGCAAATTTGAAAGGATCCCTAAAAAAAAAATTGATCCGTGAAGCTGCTAGGAAAGTCTTGATGCGCGAAGGTAATTAGAGTGCCAGCGTCGTTGTGTGTGTCTGAGGAAAGTTAATTGCAAGAAGAGTCGTTAGTATTCTTGTCTCGTGAGACGGTACCATTGTGACATTGTCCCGCATTCACTAGTCGCGTGTTCATCGCTGAGCATGGTCGACCGGTTTCGCGTTGCTTCACTTACGCAACGTAACGTGTAATGCTGGCGATTAATTTTTTATTGTGTTATCGTGACAAATCCGTGACAAATCAGTGCGCTCAGTTGGAAAGGATCCGATATCTTGAAGAATTAGCATAAAGCGACATGGCCAAAACGCGTCGCCGCGCGATACGTGGGATTTGCGTCACGCGTCGAAGGTGAAAATAAATGCGCGCGATCGCGTCTTTTCTTTTTTTCCTTTTTTTTTTCTACATTGCGCAGAAATGCGGCAGCACGTGCGAACGTGCTTTCGCACGTTATTCATAAAACTGAATTGAATACGCCGTACTACCGTCACGTGATCGCGCGGTGTAGCTCTCCATTCGATTAAATTCTTAATCAGCGTGACCAAATAAAAGTATAATTTACCGCGCGCTCGGGGGTGTAGCTCCTCTCTTCGCGAAATTTGTTTATCGAACGTGACAACGTGCGCATCGCCGCATGTAAATACGCCATCGCGATATTAGCCTGCGCTAATTTGTGAATTGACGCCGTTCAAGGATGAAATTCAGATAAAGATCACGTGCTATTCAACGCCGTTTCTGGTGTATGTTTCAGATAAACGACGCAGTGGCGTCCACGAGCGAACAGTCGGCTCCGAAAGACGTGACGAATGACCAAATTACATTTACTTTGGCGGACAAGTAAGTTGTATTGTTTTTATGTGCTCATTATTGCAATCTTTAACAGGACAAACCGGTTATGCCTTTCGGCACAATGTGAAGCGCGCCGAAAAAAAGGACATTATTCTTGTTTGAAAAATATCTTTATCGTTGACACGTTAATTTTCAAACGAAATTACATAGCATTAAACAAAAATAAGTTACTTGCAAGAGTACATTTTATGTGATTTTTTTCAATGAAGAGAAACTCGTGTTCTTATTCAATCAAAAACAATTTTTATTTGATGGAAGGCATAAAATATTGAATTGAGAATATATTTTTAAAACTGTCGGAAAAAAAATATATATATATATATATAATTATTATCAAAATAATCGTATTTTTTCTGAGACCGTTGCAATATTCAAATAAAATTATAACATTGTTGAAATTCAAGATCTCAAAATTCTAACAAAAGTATGTATCGTCGCTTGTACATGAAACAATGATTGTTAATTTGAGCATATTGGTTGTAAGCGGATAGAAGAACCTATAACACATATTTAGAAGCATCGTATTGTCAATGCAATGCATTTTGTGCTTTTCATTAATGAAAATTATTTTTGAATAATAAGAAAACAGGTTTATCTTCGTTGAATCATGTAGAATGCATTCTCGCCTAAAAGTAACTTGTCGTCATTTAACGCTACGTAATCTCAATGAAGATCAACATGTCGAAAATAAAGATATTTTCCATGGAAACATATTCTTGTTTCCTGTGTATACAGGCAGAAATTATTATTATTATTATTATTATTATTATTATCACATCAGCAGTAATGTAATCGCTTGTGACTCGGCATGGAATTTCCTCGTTTTTAAACTCCCACTTAAACGACATCATTATTTTGTTACGGTCCGCGTGCTTCAATTCAAGATTAAGGATAATTTGCGTTGAGGATATGGTAGGGCAATGTTGCTTCACAGGCGTAATGCTCGTAATTAATTTCCGAAGACTTAATATCTCCCGGGGATGCTCCTGTCAAAGCGTAATAAACCTCCAGTGGCTGTTGTAATCGGGAAAACGCACGCAATGCCTATAAGAGGCGTCGAGCCGGATGTGACAAATTGCGATTGTCGCGATTGATATCCTTTCACAATGTAGGCGCGTTTGCGCGGCCCATTTTTAGTTCTCGAGACCTGAGCGGCAATAGGCGCGAGTCCTGAGGAGCAGACCGTCTTATAATTATCACTTATTCGCGGCGGCTTCGTTAATTCGCCCTGGCCTTGATTGTTTCAGGGAATTGGGGACGAATGCTTTCTCCACGAAACTTAGCAACGGTACGATCCCCAAAGGACTAGGAAAAGAGGCGGACATCCGAGTGGAAAACACCTCGCAGGAGCGGAAGGACACTTTGGAAAAACACAGCCACCCTGCTGAAGAGCCGAACCTCTTGGTTAGTGGCGCAAATCTCTCGTATTATTTCTCTTCGAATATTGCGCGGAGAAAAAAGTTTGGTCGTGTTAACACAAAGTTTGTTTGTGACGAACGAACCAGTGAGTTTTGGCTAAAGGAAACGGAACTTCTGCTTTTTAGAGCTAAACTCGAGTTACAAGAGCCACACAAATTCTGCGTCTTTTGAGCAATACGCGTTGGTTCGTTTAAAACCGAGTTGAAAAAGTATCAATATAATTTTTCTCAGTAATTGACTTGAGCAAATATGTCTCAATCTAATTCATTGTGACGATTAATACGAGCAAAATCAGTCGAAGAATAATTTAATCGACGATTAATTTTAACGAATTCAATTAACTTTTTGCAGCATAGTGACATACTTTTTTACGATTTTTACATATTTTTCAACAAGCCAAAATGATTTTAATGATTGTTATATGTATAGTAATTGATGGACTAGGATGTGTACTTAGATGAAACTTAGATGTGTAAACTTAGATGTGTGATTAAAGTCTTTTTAACTTATTGAAAAGTCGTAAAAAGTTATATAAAGAAATATTGAACTTGGCAGATTCAATCCAAGACCGTTTAATTGAATTTGCTAAGTTCAATTATTAATTGAATGATTTTTAATTCTCTTCACTCATATTAATTGAGCGGTCTTTAATTGAATTCGTTGAAAGGAATAGTTAATCGAACGGTTTCCCATTGAATTTGTTCAAGTCAATTGTCAATTAAGCAGTCTGCAGTTGAATTGGCTCATATTAATCGTCGATTAAACACGATAATGAAGAATTAATTATTGGCAAGCCTGGTTAAAACCAAACTTCACGTTAGCATGACCAAGTTTTTCTTTCCCCCAGGCAATTGTCCGCGTGCTTGATCGTTCATGTACCGGTTACATTCCTTCCGACAATACATCGGTGTGTGTGTCGGTACTGATAGCGCGTCGCTTACATAAGCAACATCCGTTGGATTTCTTAAGCAATTATTAAACAGTTTCCCGGAATAGTAAATCGGCATCGGTAGTTTATCATGTTTAATTGCCAACGTTGAACACGTTAATAGGCGCTTTCAGGTTGTTATTCACGTTCTACAGAATTTGTTTCTCCGAATTAACGGTGAAATAATATCTTCTCTTGTGATTATTTCCTCGTATGTTGATCGTCAAATGAGGGATGAAATCGGCGTAAAGTGTCAGCATATGGGTGTCATATCTCGTGCGCGCTCTGGCTTGAGCCTCAGAAGGAATGCGACGAAAAATTTATCGCTCGTCCAATTTAAATTCGACTCAGCCGGGCAGAATTTTAATTCGTGACCCGGTTACAGTTAGCAAAGGCATCCGAAGCGAAACGTTACAAAGTCGCGAGCGAGGCGATGTCTAATTAAATTTTCGTTAAGGAGAAATTCGCGTTGCAAATTGATCAAAGGGTGCGACACACACAAACGGGAGTAAGTGTGTCGCCCTCTGTCGGACACCTTGTAAATTACCGTCACTAAAAACGCAAAACTGCGCTGATTTGCCCCTGCAGCAACCGGTGCAGAGCGGCAGAATCGGCGAACGTCGCGCGAGCAGCCCTTTCCAAAATGGTCGGACGGAAGTGCTGATCGGCGAGCCGGAGGGCGGCCCGAGGTCGCCGCGGGGATCGACATCTTCGGCGGTGAACGACGGCAATTTCCTGAATCCACCGGACGAGCGAGACTATCCTGAACCAATTTGCAGGCAAGTACATCGAACTGTAACTGTAAGCGAAGGAGCTCTTTACGCTCCGTGTCCCTTAAATCTCTGGATCGGCTTGATCGCCCTTTGCACGTTCTATCGCTCGCCTTCGTGTTAGTGTGACGCTTATATTTGACATTTCGACGTTTCCGCGCTCAACGACGGATACCCGGCATCATATCTCTAAAGGCCGGTATAAAAGTTTTTATTGGTCCTCAGGAGCGCTCATTAATTACCGTCGTTCACTTATTCGGGCGCGTAATTAATGACCGATATCGCGCCAAGAGCGTGTAACAGGATGATTGAGAGTGGGTCTTGGCGGGAGCACGTGGTATTATAGGTTGGCGAGATATAGTTTCGCAACTAATTGCCGCGCGCACTTTAACGGCTACTTTAGCTATCTGAATTTTAATTCGTGACTTTGATGCTGCTCGCTGCGGAGTGTGCCTCTACGAGAGAAAGAAGGAGGGGGAGGGAGAGAGAAAATTATTCACAACGAGAAGACGATATTATTCGAGTTATCCGAGTTTTAAAGTCTGCGCTCTGCTTTACCACGACGGGATAAATTCGGCCGACGTCCGTTGGATGTCGCCATCAACGTACTTAGCGCGATCTTTTAAAATCAGCTGGAACTCTCAGTTACCGGGAGATATGGAGGCTGCGCTACGACGTGGCGTTCCACTTTTCAGGCTTTTATATTTCCCGAGTTTCACAACTGTGCCACCGTGTCCGTTAGTGCATCCCACGTCAGTCAGCATTAACGTAAGAATTTAATCTGAGTTTATATATATATATATATATATATATATATATATAAAACCTTTTGAATTATATATATAGAGGACTTCGTCGTTGTTATTTAATCAGTTGCAAGCAACTGCGCGCTATTCTCGAATCGCGGCGATTCAATTCGAGCGAATTTGTAGAAGCAGGCGTCTAGTCTAGCGCTGAAACACAAGCGATTATACGATTTCGGTTTCTCGATCGCACCAAGTATGAACGAGTGGGCTGATCTGAAATGCAACGTGGGAGAGCGCGACCAAGTCCGCCCGCGCAATCAGAGTGGAATCGATCAGCAGAAAAGCGCGTCTCTAGTCGATAGATCAAATACGCTTTCTCTCTTCCTTTCTCCCCATCTATCTATCTATCTATCTCTTTCAAACAGTAGTCCGCTGAAATCCCCAGCGCGACTCGAGCACCAAGTGAGGAGTGCAGGCCGACTCACTCTCGACGGAGTCACTTCGCCGGTATTTCACGCTCGTGACACACCCACCTGAGCTGGTGTACGTGTATGTGTGTGTGAGTGCAGCCTAAACAATGCGTTTTCCAGTCCTCGGTATGCAGCGTCCCGACAGAGCTACCTCCTCCTGATCCCTCCTTTTCTCTCTTCTTTTCTTCTCTCGCTGGATTTCACGACCTCGCTTCTCCATTCCTCACGTCTCTTTCTCTCTCCGAGCCTCTCTCAGCGCTTGCTCTCTTCTTTCTTCCTCTCTGTTCTCTCCCTTGCACATGCTGTGATGCCACGAGAGGGATGCGCGCAAAAGGACTTGCGGCGAAGAAGAGAGAGAGGGAGAGACCTGAAGTGCGACGGCTCAGCACGAGTAGTTGGTACTTGGTACCTCTAGCTTCTTTAATTTCTCCCCGAGCGAGGGAATTTTTCTTATCGCGTCGCGTGAGATTTTCTTTCGCGTTCTTTTTCGTATCTTGCTGGTGTATCTACCAAGAGAGCATGTCGCTTTCGCGCTCGATGTTTTAGGAGCCAACCACGACAAGAGTTCGTCTTCGTGTTCCTCCTCCTCCTCCTCCTCCTCTTCCTTCTCCTCCTCCCCTCCCCCTCCTCCTCCTCCTCCTGCTCTTTTGCCTTTTCTGCCTGGCATCTATCTCGCGAGCTCTCAAGATGCAATCCTTGGTAAATTCTGCCGGTCTCCCATTGTTTCGTGTTTTTGCGCAAGGCCGCCTGTTGTTCCCCCCGTTTACTAATTCCCTAATTTAATAAACAGAGAAACGCAACGACTGTCTCGTCGCTCATCCCTCCCCCTCTCCCAGCGAGCCTGTTAAAACTTGGCGATAGTTCCTCGTCTGCGTACGACGACGCGCGTTACGGATGAAAAATAAACAATAATTAACGCACGAATTATTAACGGTTTAAGGAAAGTTTAATGGTGTCATAGTGAGATGCGTCGGCGATCGAGCGGCCCGGCGAGGAAATCACTGACAACTTATTCATGAGCTCGCCGAGCAGCGGACCGTTTCAGGTGCGAATGAATGCACGCTATTGACACGGGGCACTTTTAACGAGAGCCGGTCGTGAATGGTCCGAAAATGAATGCCTTTCGCCGACGATAGCCACTCGCGAAACATCCAACAACGTGTGGTACATGCAAGTTCATCCGGCCGCGATCTTTGAGAAAAGTTGGTATCGCCCTTCTGTGGACTTTCCTTCGGGATCGTGATCAGGGCACCCGGGGTGCTCCAGTTTCCTCTCGCTTCAAAGCCGAGAGGTGCATTTCATGCGCGACGCGTATTCTGAAAGCTCGTAGTTACTACGGCTAACGCATTTTTTGGCACGCATACAGAATTCTATTTCGGGCAACGTTGCTTTTTCATTAGCGTACACCGCTGCATGCCAAGGCTATAGCATCTCTTTGCTCAATTATTTCTGTCACCGTCTATCTGAACGCTTTTCTCCGGGAGTAGACGCGGTCCTGTTATTTTGCCGCGTTTGTTCGTCTTTCAATTGTATCTGCCAATTTAACTTCGTATTAATAATTTCGTATTTCATGTCTCATACAAATTTTTCTCTTTATTTTTCTTTGCATACCATGATAAAGTAGAACGTGTTTATTTTTGTACAAACATGTGGAACAATATAAACATGTGTATTTTTATATGAACACATGGCATATGTCGCAATTTTTATTTTATAAATTTTGCTTGTTTATATAAATCTTTACGCGCGTATAGTTTTGGTTATTACGTTACTAATGTATTTTTTAAAAAAATTTATATAGTGAAAAAGTACAAAGCGAAAAAAATAAATATTGTTAATCAAATATATAATTATTAAAATTCTTTTTACTAATTATTATGACACTCTAAGACATTAGAACATTTTTTTATCACTTTTATCAATTTTTAATCAATTACTCATTATTCTGACAGAGAAAATATCTAAAAATTGATAAATAATTATTCGGTACTGTATAACAGAATATTTATTTATAATAATAAAATATGCTTCAAATAAGAAAGTATAGATTTTCTTAAAACTTTAAGGATACATTAATTTCTCATGAAAAAAACAATGTTCTCACTCTTACCATCAACAAGTGAAACAAAAATGCATAAGAAATAAAATTGAATATAGTTAAATAATTTTAACAAAATCGGTATAGCTGAGACACGAACCATTCTAAATTTCTTTAGCCGAGATTTCAGCCGAAATATTTCAAATCTGTGTTAAATTAGTCAAACATGGTTGGAATCTCCACCAAACCGAGAAATTATTTGTATAAATAATTTTTTCAACTTTTTATGTTTTGTTTAAACATTTTATTCTTTATACAAATAATTTTACACATTTGACTTCATATTCATTATCAGCAAACCAATAACTCTATCTTATATTCAATTTTATTTCTTATATATTTTTGTTTCACTTGTTGATGATAGGAATGAAAATATTAAAAAACTATAAATTGCCTGTGAAACTCAAAGTAGATCAAAATAAAAAATATAACCTAAACATTTTTTGTACTTCTACATTTGTGCTAAATTAGAAAGAAATTGGAGTGTAACTTTTGGGTAGGTTTACTTGTAAGTTCTAGTGAAATACAAACGTTTCAAAAATTCCAGTCAGAGTTCCCAGGTAGGATTTTATCGGGGCATACCAAGTCTGTAAAGGGCCTAAATAGCCCTAAAATAGTAGAATTTCCTAAATAGACGCTGTTGGGGATATCCTTAATAAATTCTGCTATCGTTAGGCCTACATATGGCCAAGCAAAAGAATTTCTAAAGGAAAATTCGTAAATAGGCCCAAAATAGGCACAGATGTGGATGTCCGTAGACATCAACACAACAAGACATATATTTATATAATTCAGTCAGGGTCTCGTTTATTCAATTCTTGAAATAGTTTAAAGTCTTACAGAATTTTAGCTTACAGTCTTAGACTGAAGTAAAATTCACATAAGTTTGAAGTAAAACCAAAATACCTGATTTTGGTTCTCAAAAATACAGTCTTCCAAATAAGGCGGGTCCACATAGGGTTCCACAGCAAGCTTTCCAAAAGATAACTTGGAAATTATATTGAAATATAACATTGAAATAATTTAGAAATATTCGTGAAACATTTTATCAAAATCTTTTCACTAAAATATTTCAGAAATCGTTTATAATAAGCGTTGATTTATATATTTATATATAAATTTAATTAATTTAACAAAATCTTATATGATAAGGTGAATTCCTCTTTCTTTTAATTGTATTCCTTTATAATTACTCAAAGTTTATAGTCTTTCATGTCTTTATTTATTTATTTAATAACAATTAACAATAAAAAAATTTTACTATAAAAATTTAAAAATAACGAAATGGAAGTGCGGGATTTTGTAGATCTCATCTCATTAGCCAAGGGTTAAATTAACAATAAAAGTACGAAAAATATAATTTTTATTAAAATTATATCATTTTATTAAGTTATATTATCAAAAAATTATTTTATTGTGTTAATCACAACACATATGGACAAAATATAAGACGCTTATATCGATTGAAAAAGTGTCTAAGGCAAAAGATTCATAATCCAGAGATGCCTCAGGCAGGGTCCAGTCGAGTCCCACCAGTGTCAGTGAAAAATTTTAAATGTGATGTAGCATTGGAATCAAATAATTTAAACTTTTCAAATAAAATCAGCGAGCGTTGTAACCTTTACGAATAGTTTCTATTAGAAAAAAATAGTACGTATTCATACATAAAAGAATATTTTTTTCTACTTAGGCACGTCCAGATAGAGTCTATATAGGCGTGCCTATATAGAACAGACCTTGTCAGATTTACAAATCAGACCCTGACTTACAAAAGCGTTACATCTCTGTACAGGGCCTATTCTGGCTTGCCTGAATGGCGCCTAGACAGAAATGGGGAAAAACTATCTAGAACCTTTACAAGCCCTCTTTTAAATTCCTACCCGGGTTACCGGAATTCTATCTAAATTATGAAGATGTCTGTTCGTTTTAGCTGAACTATCTAGAATTGGTGCAATAAGTTAGAGTAAAACAAAATATATTTATTTCACTCATTGCACCAGTCCAAATAGTTCAACTAAAAAGAGCCTGTTACTTCTAGTTAAGTGGAACAGAATGCTGGTAATTTCAATTGAAATTTCTAAATCGTTTATATTTCACCAGAAATTGTTTCATTCGACTAAATTCTTTTTCCGTGCGGGATATTAATCGTTATCTAATAGTGCAAATGAAAAAACCGGCGAGAAACGATAGCGCGGCCCGCGGGTAAATTTTCATCACCGAAGTACCGCATGTTCAATCTCGCGCATCTCGTAATCTCGTGTCCGTTATCCGAGTCACCGATATCGATTCGCTCGTGCGTAATCGATATCGTCCGTATTACAGCGACCGTATTTATGTCTATGCGCATCCGGCCGGAACGGTAACATTTTTTCACGTCGCGACGGCATTTGCATTGGACAACTCAAGCGATGACATGTTTGCCTTAACAGAACGACTGTATCACGATCCAGTATGGAGTAACCTTCGCGGACATGTTGCGCGCGTCGCATCGAGTTAATCCTGCCCTCTAAATCGTTCGGAGTGAAATTTCATTTGAAAAATGGAGTGATCACCGAGTGGTTAAAGAGTGAATTTGATACAATCAATTATCAGAGGAGTATGTTTATCGATTGAAATATTCATTTATATAGTCAGAGTCTACTCTGAGTGAAACATTCGTTCTTGCAATTTCGAGTGATAATATTTGCACTCTTGTTTCCAATGAAAATACCGTTACTTTATACTCATTTTGAGGGAGATTCGCTCCAAAACATTTAGAGAGAAGAAACATTGAGAAGAAATATTTATTTTTTAATAACGTAAGAACGTGACATACCACAGCCGAGCGCAAAATGTTACTAAATAGTTACTAAATTTTTTGAGTGTCCGGCAGGGGATGTAAATTCACGTGCCAAGGTTTGCATACATTATTATACATTTTTCCCACGAAGCTCAATTCATCTGACAATTTTGACTCACTCACCATTCTAAATGGAAGTAATCAATTTTTCGAAATTTATTTGCATACTTTGGAAATATTATCGGAAAAATTTGGTAAAAATTGAATTTCAAACAATTACTGAGGGAATATTTGAAATGGAATATCTGTCGCGCGCGCGAAAATCCCCGCGAATGAGGCGTCCGTTTTTCCGGGCCGCGAAAAAGCGGATAACAATTTGTGCGGGAACGTGCTAGGCTCGCGGTCAATTTGCACGATGGCAACCAGGTCCGAGAGGAGAGAGGGGTACGCGATTTCAAGCGCATTCCCATGATTGAACGTTCCTCCTCGGTGCAACTATAGCCGCGGCTATAGTTCCTCTCGTTATAGCGCGCACTCTCTGCGGTGGCATCGGCTCCGCTGTGTGTGACACAGCCACGGAATACCGATTGCTCACTCTCCCATGGCGTTTCCTGTTCCGACCACGTATCCCGCTTTCAAAACGAAAAAAAAACACGCAGAAGGAGGAAGAGAATAGCGATGCGTGGACGGGCAGAGAGAGAGAGAGAGAGAGAGAGAGAGAGAGAGAGAGAGAGAGAGAGAGAGAGAGA
>NW_022639532.1:1158025-1174534 GCF_010583005.1 Odontomachus brunneus
AGAGAGAGAGAGAGAGAGAGAGAGAGAGAGAGAGAGAGAGAGAGAGAGAGAGAGATGCCGCGGGAAGGTGAAACAGCGAGAGAGGATCGGCGAGGCCAGGGAGGAACAGATAGAGGAGGACGAGGAGGGTTATAGGTGGTGCAATGTGGATGACAAGGATCGGCGACGTTGTATATATGTACCGACGACACGCCTGCTGTCCATTGTTCACGTCTAACGCATTATGCGCATCATTCATGGCCTTTTACGCCAAGCCTCGCGGTACGCCAAGTTCACGTTAACTCACGAGAACTCTCGAAACTCTGGAGTCAGGTAGATTTCAGGTGAAAGAAGGATTCCTTCCACGGGATGGAGGAAGGAAAGAAATTGTATTATCTCATCCATGAGATCTCTCGTTTTTACGTGAGAAAATTTATCTCCTCTCTCTCTATCTCTGCGAACGTCTGCAAGGGAGAATTATCAGCGAAAAACGCTAATTGTACGTATCGTTCACGGTTCTTTCGTGCATTATACGTAACGTATGTGCAGTCGTGAATCGCGCGCGCGTTCTTGCACACACGCATTTTTGTGCATTACGCTCCAATTTTTTGCGTCTACGAGCAAGGCAATAACTCCGTGCGAGTTCCTCCTCCGACTGCGAGCCGCTCTTCTGGAAGAGATCGCTCGCGCAACTTATGGCGATTTAGGTCGGTTACGTTGTACGGTATAACCCGGGGATATGCTGTGTTACTTTAAATATCGCGATGCTGAAGTAGAACTGTGCAATAAGACGCGGAATACGTAGTACCCAGCGCACGTCCGGGGTAATCCCGGGGCCTTAATCTTTCCCGTGGCCGGTAATCTTTCTTTAATTACACCGCGACAGTAATGCGTTCTCTAACTGATATTATCGACATATAATGACACAAAAAACATATCATTACTCCGCATATTTACAGCGAACAATCGACTGTTTCAAATATCGCGAAACGAAGTCCCTGTAACACGCGTGGAATAACGACGAGTGCAGGAGATTAATCCATTTTTAATAATATTCTATCTCGCACTGAGTCCTATTTTCCTACATAACGCCTTGTTTTGCTTACATACTATCTACGTACTTATTCATATATATTTTTTCCCATCTGACCCTCTATATTTAGTTCAATGCACTAAAATTATTCACGCACCACTTTAATCAAACATCTGTACACTTGCACGCCGTCTAACCAAATTATATTTTAGGAACAAAAATGTGCTGTTAAAAAATGTCTAGAATTAGGTTACTAGTACCCAGGCACTTTTATCTTACTAGAAACATAGTGGAATTGAAGAGAATTTATATGAAAAAAAAAGAAAACTATATTATTTTCTCCGTGTAGTTGCCAGTCGCGAACAATTTCCACAGGAATGTAACACACGCGGAAAAAACAACTCCGTTAGTGTAACTGAATTTTCTGTTACTCGGGAATTAAATGAAAAACTCGGTTGTTGGAACGAAAAAATTCCTGTAGGAAGTTTCTACTTAGACAGTTGCTTTTGGTTATCTCAATCGAACTTTAATGCAGCTGAATGTTCAAAGGAGTGTTTTCAGTCACAGTGACAGGGATGTTATACTTCTCGAGTTTTTCGTCTAATCCACGTCCAGTTATCCGAAATGAAATTTTCTTTCCCCGTGCAGATGCACATTTTCGGGTTATTCGCGCGATTCTCGAGCGTAGAATCATCCGACTAGCTCGTTATATCGTACAAACATCGTGTATACATGATCGGATAATATTGTCGCATGGAAATTGTTCCCAACTAATTTCCCACGAAAGAGGGTCGTCGCATAGAAGCGCTTCTATCTCTCCTAGGCCCTGGTCGGTGGAAAGTGTGGAAAGAAAGCGCCGAGTTGAACGGTTGAACGAACCACTTTTCTAACGTTCGACGAGCACTCGATGCTTGCACTCGGGACGCACGATGCAAGCTGCCGCTCGTCAGCCCCGCGGAAAATATACAGGTTAAGATGCGGCCACGTTGTCATTACGTTACATCACGTTATATTATTTGTACGATGCGCCTGACGGTTACATACGATTATGCAATTACCGCGGAGAAAGAGAGCCGACGGATACGTCTGAGGGGTTGGAAGGGAAAAGAGAAGAGGAGGACGTTGCTCGGAATCATTTCGAAAGGAGTGCATTTATTAGACGCGAGTTTACTTGACACAGTAATAGCATGATCCTGTAATTACACGCGCTATCTCGCGCGCGCGTGCGCGCGCGCGACAGACAGCCGTAAACAGTTCTGTAAACAACCGCCTGTTGCAACAGCACTCCGAATGTAAACGCCAAGGGTACGTGGATCGTCGCCGTTCTGTCGTAAATGTCGGGCCGTTAATCATCCGTCATACTATATGCGACGTTATTCTATAATTTTACCAGCTTACGTATACACACACATACATATACACACGTAAATATATATATATACACATACATACATACATACATACATACATACATACATACATATATATATATATATACACCTCTTCTAAGAGATAAGCCATTTCTTTCACACACAGAACCTGTCCTACCGCTTCTCGTGGGCTCATTCGTTTATACATTTTAATTAATTACGAAATAAATATTGAGAAAATTTCAAAATGGTATATAACTTTTATAATATTATTTTGACCTGTTCTATCCGTACACGGCGGTTGCTCGAATAGTTACTAGACACTCTGTGTGTGTGTGTGTGTGTGTGTGTGTGTGTGTATATGCATGTATGTATGTATGTATGCATGTATGTATGTATGTATATGAACCGCGCGATCTCATTCGTGAAGTCGAATTGATTTTACGCCCCCACTCGGTCCTCCATTGCCGGAATTAAAGCCGGGAGAGAGGAAGAGGTAGCACTCTCCGGCGAATGTTCCGACGACGACATGCTTTGCGGAACTTAATAAAACGTTACGCCCGGGTAAAAATAGTGTTATACGCATTTTAGCTTCTATGACTAGGAAGCGAACGTAAAGCCACTCTGCACAGCGAGCGGAAGAAGAAATGAAGGATCCTCTTCGTTCTCGGGACGCGAGACAATTACCGTGCCGGCAGTGCACAAGTTGTGCAAAGGAACGGGATCTTCCTTCACTCACTCTTGGTCCGGTGTTACTTTGACAAATTCAACGAATGATTTCCGAATAAAAGCGAAGAGCGAACGGTCGGCCAAACGGTCGTCGCACGTGACATATTCGCGCCGGAAAATCAATTTTACTTTCTTGCACAACGCGGCAGAGCAATACCCCTCGCGATTAATCCTTATCTGGGCAGACTATATTTTTCACGCAGTCGAGCGAAATTGTGAAAATATTTCTTGGAAATACTCAAAAAGTATTCAAACATCTGGCATCACCGTCTTTGGTTTTTCGTTGAAAAATGATGTTAGAGCAAACAAAATCATTCAATTTCAGATATAACAGAAGTACAAATTTCATCTCATATATAAGAAAACTCAAACTTATTCTAACCTAAAAATGACAAAAAATGACTTTTTTGGTACTTTTAGATTAGAATCTCTCGTAAACCTGACGTGATAGAGCCGTCTGGGCTTTTTAAATTTAGAAGGCTAAAAATCTTCAGGATCATCTATACAGTCTGGTGGTCAGAGCAAAAGTTAAAATTTGTCGGCTTGTATAATTAATTGTATCGATCTGTTAAATTATTCGTGTAATCGCGTGTATAAGAGAGATGATTGATTTATTTTGATCGTATTTTGATTTATTTTGAGTACATTCTACTTATTTATTTTGATTTATTTTGATTTATTTGATTATATTTGATTTATCTTGATTTATTTTGACTACGTTTGATTTATATTTGATTATTTTGATTGCTGATTGGTCAAACAAAATTTTCTTCGATTATGCAGTACTCAATACTGCTGCTCGAATGAGGATTAAATGAGGAATGATCTCGCCGCGTGATCGCGTCCGAAATGCTCTGCCGAGAAAATAGAGTCCGTGATGAGGCCGACCTACATCGCGAGGATGCAAGGATCGCATTGGATTCAATCATATTCGTAACTTATCGCCTCGGCGACCCATTTACGCTTTATCGCCTTCCTCCGTCGCGCGGAAGGGATGGAAGATTCTGAAAATAGTAGTCGGACAATAGTGGCTTACCGTTCGCTGGAGGACAATCCGCAGACCCTTTCAGCTCGATATCTTCGACTGGCAATCGCAGAAGTACGTTCCGCCAGGAAGTTAGGTTTCAGCAATGATTCTTAGAGGTGGCATCTCCTACGATCCGATTGAGCAATGCTAGCGTAATGGACGAAGTAGTTTCACCGACACAGAAGCTCGAGCCCGAGAGAGCTGTTTATCGGATAAACTGAAAATACGAAAACTAAGTAGATACGGGTAGATGCGGGTGCGAGGACCAAATGAAATTGTGCCGGCGAAAAGGGATCCCTTTCGCAAAAACATGTTTTTCCAGACCATAATGGTGCCACTTCGCGGAATTATCGATACGCGCGAGAAGTGCGCGTTGTTTTTTTCTCGTTAACGCGCCTCCGCTTCCGTGAAAACGCGAAATTGCGCTCGTAATTTTGGAAATATCTCGCGCGCGCGCGCGCACGGTCGGCTCGGAAAGTTCGATGTGCCTTATTTGAATGCGGAGAGAGAGACGCCGAAAGCGCGGGGTAAAAAGCCACATGAGATGCGAATAATGGGCTGTGGCCGTTGACAGGAACGGTCGTTAATCAAGCCGATTAATTGAGCACCGCGGAACCAGCCGCCGCACGAATACCCCGCCGTGGAAAACGGTACTTAAATACTGCATAGCTTACCGATCCCCGCATATAACGAAGCACAACAACGAGGTATCTGGGAAATGGAGCATTTCGCCGATGCCCCGCGTTTCCTCTACCGCTGCGCGAGCGATGATGATAGTCGTGGAATCGGCGTAGTGTACATAGTCATCGCATACAATTGCGGGTAATAATGCCGTCGGGGTAAATGTCTGCCCGAACCGTCATCGTTTGCGTTCTCGTCGGTTCTTTTATTTACTTGCATGTTTTTTTTTTTTTATGTTCTCATTCCTCTCACACCGGCGCAACGTAATTGATTTTCCGCGCGAGAGCACAAATCTATCGCGAGATATTAAATTGTTATGAAGCGCGCTCCGGTCAAACACCCGTTGATTAGGAAACAGAAACGAGAGCGACGGTTTTTCTCGCGTTTGGTTGGTCATTGAAATTCGCTCGAAATTCAAAGACACTCATGGCTATCCACGATTTATCGATATTACGGGAAAAAAATAATTCAGATAACTCCAAAAAACCATTAACGCCCGAAGAATAGATTTGTCGAGTTCGACCACTAAATCGATTACAATTTTATTTATACACAGAGAGGAAAAATACTGAAAAATTTGTTGGGATAAAAAGTTTATTTACACAGGTATTTTTTTAGTGTAGTATCTCTCTCTCTCTCTCTCTCTCTCTCTCTCTCTCTCTCTCTCTCTCTCTCAGCACAATCAAGAATTTATTCTTGAAGTCAGAAAGGAAAGCTATGCCATATTTTACTACTTTTCTGATTGACACACAACCATTCTTTTTCTTCGTTTTACCTTTTCTCACCTTGGAATCGGGTTGAGCAATTTTTACCTTTGTTACGGCCCGTTCACACGAGAGCCATAGATCTCACTGCCAAGGTTGGCACTGCGACACTAATTCCAACTTCATTATAACGTGTCTATATAACTGTTCTTTGGCATAAACTCAAATCCAATCAACAGTTCGCATACGGTACATCGATGTGTAATTGCTCAAATACATTTCCGTAATGAATTCCGCGTTTCACTTAGTTCCGGCTATTACTTTCGCTATTTCACCGGCGGCTCGCCCGTCGTCCGTTGTCCACGGAAAGTAGCGGAATGTTAAGCTTGCTCTCTATTATGCACGGAAATTGTAATCGGCTCTTCACGACCGAAATCCAAGTAAACCGTTCTTTGAAACTCGGCGTTTCTTCCACGTCGTTCTTCGGCGGGCGGAGTTAATGGAGTTAATCGAACGATTCACCGAGATGTTAATGTGCGATGTCTATTCGCAGAGAAATCACTCCCCGCCGCATTAATACTGCTTCTCGTTCTGAAGAATGATTTCTCACCGCGTAGATACGCTCCTATAAAAGCGAGACCAGGTCTCGCGATATTTTCTTCGGAGACAATTCACTTGTTACCGTTTACAATAAACGTGCTCTAAGATAATTAACGCGCGTATTTTACGGACGGTAATAAAATTTCCGATTGTAAATAATGGCTGTTGCGTCGAGTTATTATAGTAATTAAGTCAATGAAAACTTACTTTTCAATGCGATGAGCTTCGAGTTTAATGAAATTTTCCGGTCTTGCGAAGTTTAGCGTAACACGATTTTACCGTATTTCTCCATCTAGAGGAATTGTCACCTCGCAGTGGAGACACAGCGCTAAATCAGGAGCTACTTCAACTTTTTGTCTCTCTTTCCATTGTAGATGAAAAATCTAAGGAAATAGCAATTGACGAAGCACAAAGAAATTGTCAAAATCGAGAGACGTAGAAATCGCGCACCTGGCAGTCTTTATTGCAACCTTTTGCGTAGTCATCTCGAAAGTCAGCTGAAAATTAAACGTTTTTTTCCGATTTCGACCTTGCAGACGCCCTCGAGAAGGATCTAGACTACCTGCGACCGTATACGCATATACCTGATGCCATTGTAGATATGGCGGTCCCTTCGTCTAAGTTTTTCTCAAGTATACTATGTGCACTGCCATAATGGTAGGATAGTCGAAGGTTCGGGATCCGACCTCCTGTATACATAACAGGTAGGGTGGATCCACCGAGGTGCGCACCTGCGTTTCCTGTCGTTCATTGCACAGGGACGCGCACCTGGCGGACCGGAAGACTGGTCACTGGCACGAAAAATGCGTCCAATTTTTATTTTTACGCACGTAAATTCTCTATCCTCACGAGACACAGGGTGCTTGAAAAGTATCCATACAAGAGAAAAGAAGAGAGAAATTTCACTGAGAGAAAGATTTCACTGTTATTACCTGAAACTTTTCTCAGATGAGATCTTCAGACTTGAATTTGGAGTTGGATGTAAGTTTTTTTAATGGAATAGAGCGATTACAAATGTAACGTGTTGCAATATATTATACTATTCACCCGACAAATTTAGATCTAACTCTGAATTCAAATCCGAGTATCTCACGTGAGACAAGTGTTAAGTAATGATCTGTTAAAACAGACTTAAGAGAGGTTAAGCTAAAAAGTGAATGGTCTGCATTTTTCCCTCTAATTACGATATTTGGCTTGCTTCTTTATTTCATTTATTTGCGTTTCTGTAATATACGAGAGAGAGAGAGAGAGAGAGTGTGTGTGTGTGTGTGTGTGTGAGAGAGAGAGAGGAACTATACGTGACAATAAGTATGAAAATGGTAAATTCTCGAATCCGCTGAAAAAAGACTCTAAACACTTTCGCGGACAAGCTTGCTCTCGTTACACCTAGGAAACCTAGAAAAGTAATTACGTCGGAGGAAATGTGTACGGCGATTTTTCACTCTCTTAATTAAAAGGCGAAGAGACCCGCGCGAAGGCATTTTACATTTCACCGGCCTCAATTATCATGAAGGACCCCGCTTTGAATCATATCTGCCCTTTCTCGGACACCGCGTATATAATTGCGCGTAATCGTATATCGCGCTTTGTAGGACGCAGTCCTAGGGGCACACATAGTGAGAGAAACTGCACTGGAATTTCCAGTAAATCAATGAGTTTTTAGGTCAAGGATCGGATATAGTTGGTTGATTCTATTACTGCGGCGGGTTTCGCGAGTCGTATTCTCGTCGAATCATCTCGCGCTATCTCCGGCGCGTGATGATTTGTTATTATTGCACCCAAAAATGTCTAATCTCACGTCTTTAACAGGATTTCCTTATATTATAGCCGCAAGAGGATTTCTCTAAAACTAAAAGGAGAATATTCCAGGCTACAACTGCTTAGAATTAGAGGAATCTGATCTTTTATCTATAATGCAAGTCTTGTTTTTAATAGACATTTCTCACGAACCATGCAAGTTCATGAGAAGCAAAGTTTTCTTCAATCAAAGTGGTTCGACCAAACCTCGATTTGTAATCATTACATCCAAAAATTTTCACCCAATCTCGTAAAGGATATGCACGGGTTAATACAATTGTTGTACTTCGAAGTTCTTTCTTTCTTCAACCAGTGCGTTTGGTTCATTCATTGACCAATCAAACTTCGTTCCTCGTGTTCGCGACAATTGTCAAGTGTCGGTCGGATCGATGGGGAAAAATTTCGTAGCTTCTCAATCATATTAGTCATCGACGTGAACACACCGCCGCTACCGAGTGTATAATCCAGCCGGTTTATCGACACCGCGTGCGTCACGGATTCAATTTCCGCACTGAGCGATCTGACGTCACGTCTCGACGACGACTGCTGGGAGGACGTCACGGGAGGAGATCGTATCTACGGGACGTATCCACCGTCTTCTCCGTTCGCCAAGGTGTCGTCGTGGTACGCGACGAGGGGCGCTCCGAGGAAGGTGGGCGCCCCCTCGTCGACTGTGTGTCTTTTATTTGCCACAGGTGACTCATCGAAGGGGTTGTCTATCGCGCGTGTAATCGAGCACATGTTAGCTGCGCCGCGTGTGCTCGTGTGTATTCGCAGGTCGAAACCTCATCAGGTGACGCGCCACGTGCGCCTCTGTTACACGCGAGTCAACATTATAATATAAATAGACAATACCTCCCGAAGTGTACGGTGGCGTACGGCACGCGGGAAAAAAGACCACGTTATACGGTATTGATTCAGTAATTTGATCAATGGTGTCAGGAGTACTCGATTTTAATAGTGCTTTCGGTATGACTTTTGGGTATTTATATGGTCGGGTACACCTACACTCGCGGGTATTATCCGGAAAACTAGATAGTAAGTATTATTTCGTTATTAAAGAAGAAAGAACTCACAAATAAAATTAATGATAGGAAAAAGGCTAATATGAGTTCAAGCACAGTAGTTGTAGCGCTATGTACCAAAATTGGTAAAATCTTGCTTATGTTAGGAAATAATGTAATTTATTTTACAAAGAATATATAAATAATCAAACGTTTCGGTTCATCCATGAACCCTCTTCCGTATATATTCTTTGTAAAATAAATTACATTATTTCCTGACATAAGAAAGGTTTTACCAATTGGTACATAACACTACAACTACTGTGCTTGAACTCATATTAGCCTTTTTCCTATTTTAATTTTATGTTATCTTGTTATCTCATATATTCATTGAATGAACTTCAGCCGCGTGTTGCTCACGTGCGGAAGACGCGAAGCCCTCAAGTTAATGGATTCGAGTAAAACCTGAAGGACCCGGGTATACTTGGATATTCGAAATTGACAGCACTCGATTTTATATCACGCACAAATCATTACAGTCGATTTAATGTACCGTGCGACACGCGAGAACAACTCCTCCTCGTGAGGTTTCCGAGGTGTATCAGCGGCCTCTTCCTGTATCATTCGAAGTGCTAACGCCGGAACGGCTAAAGTGGCCATTCTGGTAGCTAAGTGCTCATTTATCAGTCAGGAAGCTCGCTCTTTAAAACGTTTCATTAGTACCGGCGATGGTGTGAGGAAGATCGAGCCTCCACCTGGTCGGTAAGGTAAATTTCTCGCATTTTCATGCGCGTAATGTGACAAACGTTCCTCCAAGCGGCGTATCAGATTTAAACGGGACGGCGGACCTACGGCGCCCAAGCATTTATGCATGAAACAATCGAGCAAAGTGCCGCTGCGCGAAATTCGTCTCTTTGTGACGTGACGTGACGGCGAAGCGGGTCCTCATTGCGTTATTACGTGCGCTCGCACGTTCATTGTGCGCGCGGATCGTGTTCGTACACACGTATACACGGGAGCGACGTGGCGACGTAAGATAAGCTTTCGATATCAAGTGCCGACGCCGATAAGCCACATTCCGGATGGCAGTTCTCCTCCTACACCGGCGCCCGGTCGTCGTGTTAACAATTTCGCCGTCCGTATCGCGAGTGTATATATTGTGTTGCTTTCGCGCCACGGTGCGTTCACCCGTGTATTATCGATAATTTTCGATAGATCTCATCCGCCCGCTTCTCCGGCGGCGGGCATGGTGCCATGGTGATGTGGATCGACCTGAACCGGGCGTGTGACCCCTGCAAGGCATGCTGGGTATGCCTCGCTCGGCGGCTCGGAGTTTCCATTCTTTGCAGGTAAACCTTCTCGTGACTCCGCGCTGGAAGGGGAACTCACACGAGATTGCGGATGATCAGGCGCGTCGTTTAAAAAAAATGAAACAAAGAAAAGAGTATTGTGATGACGTTTTGCGACAATACGTTTATTCCTCTCGATTAACTGAGATGCAGCTTGCAAAACGGTTTAAACACAATGAAGTAGGAAACTCACCGAACTTAAAATTACTGAGACTTATTATACTGTGTGTTGGCTTGCCAAGTAATTATATTATTATTTATTAATAATAATAATAATAATTGTTATTATCGTTGTTTATTAGTAATAATAATTGTTATTATCATTATTTATTATCATTTATTATTCTTGATTATATTGTTAATTATATTATAAATATTTAAAGTGGGGAGTTCACCAAACTATGAAAATTGAGAGTTTACATTATTGTGTGTAACGGACTTGCTCAGTAATTATATTATTAATTAATATTAGCATTGTTATTGTGTATTATCTAGTGTTTTTAACTATTATACTATTATATAATTGATTATACTATTATATTATTAATTATATTATTATATTATTAATTATATTATTATATTATCAATTATAGTATTCTATCATTAATTATATTATATTACTATTGCATTCCGTTGGTAATGGCTCTCAATTTGTACAGTTGAGCTCCCAACTCTATTGTGTCTAATTCGTTTTGCAAGCCACTGTATAGATCAGCTGTGTCGACAGGTGTTGATTCGCTGACACATTAACATCGAAACATTAACGAGAAACGTTTCGCGAGGAGCAATCCTCGCGTCTAATTTGATCGTTTTTCATCATTTACACGCGACCGTTTTCGGTCAAATAGGACACGTCCGTTTCCTCGCAATCCGCCGGAGTCACATGCGCGTCCTCATGAAATCGTGACGCCCCCTACCTTTCATTAAAGTTTGATGCCGCGAATCGCATATATCTCCGGATATATATCCGTGCCAGGTATTAATATCTCGCGCGCGTTCGTATCTTTCGACGACGGCGCTGGTAGCGCGCTATCTTGACAGATCGCGATGTTTGCGAGCGTAATAAATTTTCGCGCATTAGTGGCTTTAATTAAAGTGTCCGTGACAATCCTGGCTAGCGCGTCGGGTGCAGTCTCGCGCCATCGCCATGGTAACTGTATATTCGGTAATATCCTTTGGTGAATTAAGTAAGATTATCTAAAATGTTGCGCACACGCACGCGCGCAATCTTAGTGGACTGCTCGGAGAACTCCCTATCCGCCGAATATTAATATTAACCGTGTGTCTGGAAGCGCCGCGAGACAAAGGCCGATTGTTTTCGGCACTCTGTACATGCGTCTGTTTTCTAAAACCTCGTTACGGCTCGTAATTGGCTGCAGGCGGCGCATTAGGGGAGATTAATAGGCGAAGTAGCTGCACGGATCATTAGGTAGTCCTTGCGGCAGGATTTTATGGCACACGCTTCAAATTCAGCATATCTCGCCCGTATCGGGACTTTGATGCTTCTTTTGCTCTTTTTTCACTTTTCTACCGGTCTTTGTGACCACTTATGAGCGAAGGGGAACGCGAATACCGTTCTGCTACGCCTACCTACTGGTACTGCAGGGTAAGGGAACTCCGGGGACAAAGCCACTCGGAACAAGAAGACGTGGACCTGGAGATTTCGTAGCCATGCGGGACTTCTGAACGGCGATTCCCCCGATGCGAAGCCTATTTCACTCGCAAAGTCCATGGGAAGAAAGATCGACATTGTACTCGGCGGCGATCCATGGGCACCCGTAGAGGGCATCTTAGCTTGAATCTCGCGTTTCTGGCGATCCTACACACCACACACACACACACACACACATACACATCGTGGAGGATGCATGCGTTACGAAATTTTGTGGGGTAGTTGAACGTGGTGTAAGATTCGCTTTTCGCGACGTCGTTAAAGCGTGTTTTCCAGCCTTCGAAAATTGACACGCCGTGATCGTGTAAGGCGAGTCGCGTAACGCGGTTTATAAAAGTGATCACGTAGTCTTCGTATAAAGCACGCCTGGTTTTCTCTCTTTCTCTCTCTCTCTCTCTCTCTTTTGCATGTGTGCTAAGGTATAGAAGTCAATTCGGTATTACTATCAACACGCGCGCGTCGCTGCACTTGCGAGTTCGACGACCCAACATACGGGAGATCGGTGGGCAAACAGTGTCGATAGGCGGATTAATTCACTGGACGGGAACAACGAATGTGTTCTTGACGATTGACACAGTTTGACAATGTCCATAGCGCAGTTGATAGCGATAAGCCGCACATTGATCAACGCTTATTTCATTCTGACGAGGAAGCTGAATCTAAGAGAATTCCGAAATGGTTCAGTCGATAGGATGACACATGGCCACAACGTAAATTAATTTTTAATGTGCGATGATGAGTATATATTAAGTTGATGACACTTAAAGCGAGAGTTGTCTATTTCTGAAGCGAGTATCTATTTTTGAGAATACTTTTTGGTAGTTCTTTTTTTTTTTTTAAAAGAACTGTGTGGTTTGTTTATATTCGCACAAGAGAATATATCTGGTTATTTTCACATTGATCATTTCACAGTGAAATATCGATCAGCTGCTGCAGATTCTACGACAATATAAAGGGCGAAAAGCTGGCTCGATGCGATGTGGAGCTCGTATCTTTTCTTGACACTGGCAACATTTGTTACCTGAACCCTACGGGTTATTTCTTCGGCATGTGGCATCTTCTCAGAAGACTTTCGTGGCACCATGCAGAATGGATCCGAAGAATAGCTGGAAGCTTGAGCCGCACTGTGTCGAATTCAATCACCTGCGGCTTATACCTTTCAAATTCTGTTTTTATGTAAATCACATCGGCGCAGATGTACAGAGTTTGCATTCCGAAAAGATTGGACAAAAGTTGAAAGGATCCCGAAAAAAAAAAAAAAAAAAAAATGAAAGATGGGCACGATAATCTACCCAGAATGTGACAAGAGAAAAGAATTTCCGTCATTACTTTTGGCACAGATAGTGATAAGACCGAAAGGAGAGATAATAGTACAACTTACTGAATCGCTCGTTCAGTAAACGAATGTCGGAACGATGAGGTAAAATACATGCGTCTCGTTCTCGTTATATTTTTGCTCGTTACCGCGAAATATTACAGCAATCCTCGAATCTCCGTATGAACAAACTCATAACATTTATTTTCATATCAAAGATTCATCTCTTTTAGAGGAAACGAGCTCACGAAAGCTTTATCATTCCCGCGTATTTTCCCATGCGAGATCACACATTTTCATCAGGACGATGACGCTTTCTACGGACAAGTTCTGCCAACTAATTTGAATTTTTCGAGTTGGTGCTACCTGTTCCTGTGTTTCGTAATTATGATTGAATTCCTCGGTCAGATGGTTACGCACAGCTCAACCTAGCGTGTCGCGAATGCGCACACAATGAGAAATCTTCTTTAGGTGTTTTATTCCTACGAGTTACCCTTCAAACGACATTCGGACGTGACACGGGTCAGTGAGCACGTACAGCTGGATCTAATGAAGATTTTAACACAATCGATAAATATTTCCGCGCTGGAAGTTAATCTAAACAGGCGTTCGGCGTTACGGAACGCTCGAATAATGGGTGTTGCGCAATGATCGAGGGCGGATACTCGTATTCTGTTTCATTTGACACGACACACACTCACAGTCACGAACAATAAAATTGCAGAAAAAATCTGCACACAATATCAAGGTGTCTCACGATAGTATTCAGCATCCTGTATCCGATGGGCGAGTGCCTCATCCATTTGCGATCCTGATCTCGAGTGCGGCGCTTATGATGCGTACTTGTACCGATTTTATTGAAACGCGTTTAAACGCATATCGATTTGTTTCATAGCAAAAGTTAGAATTTTACTCGATAGAGGAATTCAGAGCGATTTTTTTTTTTTTATGAGAAATTGAGTCCGTTGCGACTCCACGCGAATGTAATTACATGGAATAACTTTGGTAAATTGTCATTCAGATGCCGAAGGTAATTCGGTCATGATACAGGATCGAACAATTTCTGCGCGAATAGCTGTTAAGAGGTACCCAATTTCATGCGTTTCTTCTTCGTTGGTACGGAACACTGGCGTTCCACCATTATCCTGTGCGTTCTGCCACTTTGCGGCGCCATCGTGTCCTTCTTTCGTAAGGAAGAGGGCCTCGGGCGTAGAATGTTCAGGAAGCAAGGTCGGACCGATAATCGTGAGAAAGATGGAAAGGATCGTTGAATCAGCTGAGAGAGTCGAAATACTACGCGAACGAGACAGTTGTGTGTGCATGCGCCGCAACATTTACGTACATACGCGATCACGGATACATTTAGTCGTGTGTGTGTGTGTGTGTGTGTGTGTGTGTGTGTGTATGAGTTGGCGCGAAGGCGGAGGTGGGGAAGAGTGCGAGAGACTTCAATGCTGGAGCCACGTGATCGCAGTGGCAGCAGAGAGGAATCTCGGAGTCATGGCTTGGAGCAAATACAGCGGAAGAGAGTGAGAAAGAGTGAGAAAGAGGAGAGAGAGGGAATGAAGTGAACCACCTCCGAGCATCGATAGAGCAAGAGAAAAGAAAGAAGCAGAAAGACCAAGAGAGGACAGGTCCAAATTCGTCTGGAGGAAGACAGACGCGCTGCTGAGGATGGCGCTTCACCGAGACCGACAGAGATCCAGAGACAGGAATGCAGGCCGAGTTGGACGAAGGAAAGGAGGGAGATGGGAGCGAGAGAACGGCGAGAGCACAGAAGAGGGAAAAGAACGAGGCGAGCTGGAGAAGAAAGATGGAAGAGTATAAGAGGGAACGTGCGAAGAGAGGAAGACTATACGAATGCTGCGAAATAGAAAGAGACATTCACGCTTGAACCGGTGAACAGTCGGTGGGGAAGAAAAGTGGAAAGAGTGGGAGAGAGGTAAGGCAGAAACGCGCAGCTGGAAGGTGAGCATTGGAGAGGGAAGAAGAGGAGAAGAAGGGGGCATATTGGAGGAAGAGAGAGATAGAAAGAGAGAAGGGAGAGGGAAGGTATGATAGAGGGGGACAGATTGGACAGGTAGAAAAGAGAAAGAGAGAGAGAGAGAGAGAGAGAGAGAGAGAGAAAGAAACAAATAGGAGGGAGAGACAGAGAGAATGAGAAGGGGGCACCGGCTCGGTTGGTTCTCTCGGGGTGAAGCGAAGCCAACAAACTCACGTCAGTTCGAAGCTGGAGGGACGCCAGCCCTCCTCGTGTGTGTTCTCCGTTTACTTCATTCTCGTGCCCCCTTCTCGCTATCAGGCGAGAAGGAACACTTACAAACCGTATTAATCTCAAGTGGATCGCGTGGCTGATCGCGACTGGTATCTTCGGGGAGTACACCGAAGTTAAAATCAAAGCAAGTGCGCGGGGGTAACTCGCTGAGTATTCCGCGTGATCGATAGGGGTTCACGAGAGTTCAAGCAGCTATTATCGTTAACGGGGCCGCACTCGGACCGATCGTCGCGTCGGGGTTGGTCGTTGAAGAAGAGCGTTTCGACGAGGCGTGCGCCCAGTGTAATTAAGGCGGTTAACGGAGTCGGGAATATCTGTCCGCCGGCGCGGCGGGCCAAAACCGGTACGAACGTTCTCCATGCGATATAGTGCGCGCCGCCGCGCCGCCGCCGCCGCCGCCGCCGCCACCACCGCCACCACCGCCACCACCAACTCCGCCTTCGTCGCATACAGCCTTCGGAAGGTGCATACACCTCCTTCGTCGTCGAGCTGCCGGTCGCCGTTGCGGTGTACACACCAAGCTTCGTCGTCCACGCCAAGAGCGTCCGTCGTCTCGCGTGACCGTGTATACGCGAGTCCGCGCCCGTACACCTGTGCGTGTGTGTGCGTGCGCGTGTGTGTCCTCAGGTGTACGCGTGTATTACTGTTGGAATGTGCCACCGTGAGCGCGGCACACGGACGCACGCGTAAAGCGAACGAGGGGGCGAGATAAGGTCGAGACGCGCAAGGTGCAAAGTGGTTCGAAGAGGAAGGTTCCCGCGAGATAAGCAGCACGTTCGCTGGGTCCCTGCTCAGCGGTCTCCCTAGACCAGGCTCCGGAAGAGATTTCGGTGTAATTGCGATGCGCGATAAAGGATCGTGCAGGGCGTTGTAAGAAGTCACGCTTGATGCGTGAGGGTTCGCAGTGAACGGAAAGGAAAGGTGAAGAATCGTCAGACAGAGAGAGAGAGAGAGAGAGAGAGAGAGAGAGGGGG
>NW_022639532.1:1174882-1182104 GCF_010583005.1 Odontomachus brunneus
AGAGAGAGAGAGAGAGAGAGGGGGGGGGGAGAGAGAGAGAAGAGAGAGAAATCGGCGAAGCAGCTCGACGGAAGTTGCTAGGAAGGTGTTGGAGATTGCGGAGGAACGAAGGGGCCCGGATTCGCGTGGGCGTAGAATCGGCGCGAAATGCGCGGGGACGCGTCTTCGTCGTGGAATGCCTGAGCGTCGAGGCTACGGCGAGGTGGTGGAGGAGAAATTGATGAAAAATCGCGAATACGCGGCGACCATATTCGCAGACGGAGAAGAGTCGGCAAGAATTCGCTCGCTCGCTCGCTCGCCGTCAAGAGAAGGCCTTAAATATTTAATCACGCCACGCTCCGGCATGTAGAACCAAGCGACGTGGGGTGTGGTAAAGAAGAGGAAGCGGGGAATCGTGTACAGAATGTAATGACGTTTCGCGAAGGTCGGGCCAATAGCGGATCATTCGCGAGGCTATCGGCGAACTGGCGCTGAATAAACGAGAGATATCGCAACGTCACACCGGGTAAGGTGCAAGCCGAGAGAATATACATCGGATACAAGAGTGCGAATTTGAAGAAGGAAGCAACAAGGAAGAGGAAGCAAAAGTACGGTGAAGACTCGCTCGGAAGGGCGAGGGAATGAGGTGCGCCTAGTCCGTGGGAACTTGCGGGAAAAAAAATCGGCGGAAGTCCGAGAATCGGGCAAACGGAAGGTCTCAGCGGCGCGAGACCGCATTGAGATTCTTCGCCCGTTTTCGCGGCTCCGTCGCGAGTCGCGCGAGCGTCCATGAGGTTTGAGCGAAGGACGAGTCGTTGAGAGAGGGCCACGCCATGAGAATCCTCAAAACGCTACACTGGTAGGTTTCTAGCGACGCGAACGTGAGACGCGGTCCTTGCATGTCTGTCCCCGTAACGATCATTCGCGAACGTGCACGTCGCGATCGAGACCTCCTCGTGGCCTCGAGGAATCGCTGAGAACGAGGACGTCCGTCTGTGAGATAAACGTATCAATGCCCGGACACGCGCACCTAATCTTGGATATTCTTATTGCTTTAGTTTTCAAACTGAGAGTCTGAATAAAAAGATACATGCATAGATACGTGTATTCCATAGTAAAAGTTTAAATATTTATGTTTACAGATGAAAATAAGAAAGTCTAGAATTAGGTACGTGTGCGGGAATTGATATTTTTACCTTGCATAGTAATAAATTTTATATTTTAGTGCCCCCCGGAACACAGAAAAAGAACATATCTTTATGTCCGAAAATATCTTTATTTTTGACAAGTGAATCTTAAAATGAGATTACACAGCGTTATAAATAGCGTTAAATAGAAATGAGTCATTTGCAGCGATACATTATATATGTGATTCAACACGAAAAATATATTCTTGTTATTCAAAACTAATTTTCTTAAGTGGAAAGCACAGAATATTGGATTGAGAATATGATGTTTTTAAATTTCGGAAAAAGATATCGAAATAATTATTTGGTATTTCTTGTTAGGCCATTATAATATTCAAATAATATTATAACATTGTTGAGATTCAAGACATTCTTGAAAATTCAAGTCTGTCTTTAAAATTCATAAGTAAAAAATTCTTCTAAAAAAATTTTATAAATCGTTGCTTACGAAACAATGATTGTTAATTTGAGTATAATAGTTTTAAATGGATGCTAACTTTTCTTCTGTGTATCTAATCTTGGACATTCTCTCTCATTGTTGAGGTCTTTAAATACGACTATTTAAAGTGTCAACTTAAAAAATACATGTAAATATGTTGAATATATACGTATATTTTTAATAAGTTAAAATTTAGATATTTATGATAAAAGCAATAAAAATGCCAGAATTAGGAAATTGTACCTTACATAGCAATATGCTAAACTGGCTAATATGGCACGTTTTGCAAGAAACAATAACAATCCACATATCGCGGATATATTTTGATCGGAATTTGTAAAACTCTCTCCGTACTCATCGACATTCTTCGGTTTGAATCAAGTTGCCAAGTTATTACCAGGTTTATTGTAAACAGACCACATCGCATACACCTAGATAGTTTGTTTACAGTGTAATAAATGTTTTGACGTATACACGTTCAGAAGATCGTAGCTGAAAATGTTGATATTTAGAGTTACAAATACGTACGCAATAACGAGAGTTGTATTATTTACTATCGCTCACGGCAACAGTCGCGACATGGTACGCCGGTATATTCGTCGGTCGAGACGTGCTCACCTGTGGAAGCGATAACACATTTTTCCGACTATATACGTCACAATTTCGCGAGAATTATCTCGTGTCTGACAACCATAGTCTCTCTATTCTCGTGTATCGTGTGCGTGAGGCTGCGAGATACGCCTCATGTGAAATTACAACGCGTAACGTTTAATTATCTGCGTGGAAACACGCACGTGTACGCATGTACTGAGAGAGTACCTGTTAATGGCAAATTGCTCTCGCAACGTCCGTTCACAATTTCGGAATGGCGTAAAAAAAATTCTCTTCGAGAAGAGGCGCGAAATATGAATTCGTGTTCGCGGCTCTCAATTAAAGATTCCCGCTCGCGGAACTAGTGAGCAGGTTAGAGAAGAGGTAGAAGGCCGGGGATTGCGCTCAAAGGTATTCCTTGGGGAGCGCTCGTACGCGCGCGTTGTGTAGGTGTAATATATTAACTTCTCATGAGATATAACCGCTTGATAACTTAATAGCACCCCACACTTGTTACCAAGTGCCACTCATTGCTTAGTACTCGCAGAAGTAATAGCTATGCGTTATTACCATAGTTAGGGGACATAAATACGAGTGCGAGATTGCCTATCGGAAGCCAATTATTTGTCAACTTACGTGCCATACATAGATAGGAGTACCGTGCTTGCATGCACACACACACACACACACACACACACACACACACACACACACACACACACACACACACACACACACACACACACACACACACACACACACACACACACACACACACACACACACACACACACATACACAGAGTACTCGTGCTTTACTTTTCGGATTGCGTATGATTTTGAGACGTAATCTCCGCGAATTGTTGTTCCAGTTGACTTTATGTCTATACTGAGAATATATTATGGTTCTTTTTTTCACATAAATTCTCTTCAATTTCACTGTTTCTAGTAGTATACACTCGGAAAAAAGACATGGTGGTGGGAACTATACATGTTTTGTGTATGTACAATAGAGTTAATGTGTACAGTTTGATAAACTATTTTGTAGTTATTGCAATTTAATGATTACGAGAACTACATAGTTACCATATACCATATACCATTACCATATACTTCTCATAAATATTCAGTTTTAATTGTGACATGGAAAAGACGTAGGAGTAGACTATCGGTGAAAAGTTTAAGCTAAGAGATATAGTAAATTTTTGGATAACACATTTTGGTTCCTAAAACATAAACAACATGAAGTGAAAGGATAATAAATTATATCAATTTATCCCGGTCACACAAAATTCTGCAGTAATTTTCATTATAAAATTATCTCCGTGTACGACAGCTGTTATTTACGAAGAGAAAATATCCGTTTGAAAAATAGCAAATAAAATAGCAAATAAAAGCGCTTGCGGCAATTCATAAAATTGGAAGAATTCAATCAAGAAATACCGTCAATAGTATTCAAGAGAGAAATATAATATCGGTCGTGCATGCAGTGAGACGTTCGTCGCAGTGAACTCCGTAAAATCACGCTGGGAAGTCCGCGCGCTCCCGGCTCTGGGAACATTAAACGCAAATTCTCACGTGGAATTCAAAACAAGGGGAGATCACGTGTTTCCATTCCTGACCGCGCGTCACTACATACCCTGGCCGCCTCCACAGGTATCGTTAAGTCAGGGACGGATATACTGAATTGCACGGTGCAACGAAAGCAGCAGCCTATAACGTGACGCGCTCTCGCTGGCTCTTCGCTCGCGGAACAGCCGTTCCCCTCGCATGTAGAATGGTGTGTTTGATTCAGAAAGAGAAGGTCTCGCGATCGAGCGAGATCTATCGCGTGCTTATCTCACGGGAAATTTTTGCAAGGAATTTTCATAGGATTCCAAGCGATCGTCGGTGCGAATGACGTCGCGTTTGAGCGACGCCGAGGTGTTGTAACGCATCCATTCCGCTGTAACTCGCATTACATAATCGAGAACTCGCGGATTTCGCACGCGATTATATGAATAATTGCTCGGGCCTTGAGCTCGCCCCGATCTTTCGTTAAATATGGGTAGTTACGTGCGCCGTAATTTAGCGGCTTGATTTCCGCGGACAAGCGCCGCCATTCGTTGGACGATTCCACATCGGTCGTAATTATCGATAAAACGCCGTTGCAAATATAAATTGGATCACCGTTGTGGAGGTCGTTATTTCTGGCTTTTCACGACCCCAAAGTCGTACGGAGTCGTACGGAAGAGGGACGTGAATTCCTCACGTTACATTATTACACTGAGAAAAAATGTTTAGTATTTGTCATTATAGTCAACGTGAACAATTAATCACTAGAAATTGCGATCAAGAAAACCACTTCTGTATTAAATTCCACTGTAATGTTTGTGATAATAATCATATATGCACATGCTATTACGTTTCACTACAAAAGATATCATTGTGGCCAGAAATAACTATAATTTTAGATCAATTATTTTTTCTTTCAGTTCACTCATTTATAGGATGCAATATTGCTGTTGGCGCGATACAGTCTCGGACGCGATAACATAATCTATGAAATTGCCCTTTAATATGCTGTTATTATACGCGGTGATCCGCGATTCGCCGTCTCGTTTTCGCCAATTTGGATATTTTGAGCGCATAATGACATAGCGCGATATTGCACGACGCATAGTTAAAAACTCGAATGAATGAATGATGGTTTCATTGAATGCAGTTGCGCATCGCATCGGTGGGAGAACGCACGACGCGATACGTGCGATAAAAATGTAGACATGAATGGAGAAATTAATTGAGAAAGTAAGAGTGACCTTTCACGAGAGTCGCGATTTGTATAGGGAGACGCGACTCTGGTATACCACGTTATTAGACTCTTTCGTTTTGTAAGTCGTCAGTGGCCCGCAATACTTTCACTCGTGTATATTCTGCATGCCGTGAATTTTTTCGACGCAATTAGTGCAAATTGGTAGCATCATCGTAAATGCGACGTAAAAGCTGTCCCATGGAAAGCAACGTTCTCCGTGCAATTAAATTTCTGCATTATTTCATACGAAATGAGATAGAGAGCGGAGAGGAAGTTTTTACGTAAAGCGTCGCTGCACCTCGCGCTCTGCCTGGGAATAAAACGAACAAAAAAAAAAGAAAAGAAGAACCCACAACTTTTTGCGAAATCCTTAAAATCGTGGAACTGATCTCAAATGATAAATCTTTGATTCGCCAAAGTTGCAAAATCGGAGAGAACTTTTTAATTAGATTTTCTTCAAAATTCGCTCCTCCTCCCTCAGTGGACACTCTCGAGTGTGCAGGGCGTGAAAGTATGTCACATTTTTATTACGGTTTCATTACTCGCACAGAGAAACGATCATGGACGGTATCGACATAATATCGCGATGGCTTTTAGCGACTTGATTTAGTTTCAAGTTAACCAACTGATAAAAGCTCACGCGTCAGAGTTGACTCGTCGTTGATTTATCCTTCGATAATCGATCGTCGTATAGTTTAATTGATTAGTATTTATTTTGCTACAAATGTCACACGACATATTTCATTCCATCCCTCCGCTTCGTCGCACGTTTGATGATGTACAGCATTCTACTTTGCGAATTACATCATCTGTCAATTTTTATCTCTACACTGAAAGAAAAGAAAATGATTGGTCTAACCAAAAATGTATTAGTTATTTTTGGCCCCAACTGTATTTTTATGTGTTCTAACACGATAATAGTAACATGCATATGAAGTTATTATCACTAACATTATAGTAGAATTTAACCTTATCTATTGATAAGAAACAAAGATTTAAAAAATCACAATTTTACAGGTCGAATCATTCTTGCATAACCACGATCAATTTATAATATTTCTCTTTCTCTGTGTGCAAATTATAATTGCAAATGTAAGTTTTTTTCTCAGGTGCATTGTCGTGAATAGCAAACAAACGGAACTCTCCTCGTGTTCGGACTATCGACCCCTCCCCTTTCCCTCTGGTAAAAGCATGCGCTTAATCTGGGTTAAAGGAATTCCCAACTTTCAAAAAGTCTCAGTGCCTCAGTGCTCTCGAGACTAAGACTGTGTGACCTGGCCTCTATCTGCTTGCCTATAAGTGCATGCAGACGCGGCGCAGCATTCCCTTTAAAAGCGATCCTCCTCGAAGACCTTGCTGCCGATCAGGCTACGCGCGGTTTCGTGCTGCAGGCTGCATTCACGCAGACCTGCTCACGTTTTCCGTTACGTAGTCCACGTGGAACGAACGGATGCACCGATCCGCGTTCGCGTTAACGATCGGATAACTATTGGAAAGTACGGTCCGCGTGTTTCTCAGTCGAGAAGGAGAAAAAAAAAAGAGAAAAATGAGGATAACGCGGCGTTTCCTGGCGAAATCCGTCTGGACGTTGTAGAAATTAGGTCTCGCTCTTCTTCACCTCTTCGCGACGACATTCAATTCCCGCGAAATGAACGCGCCAAGAAACATCGCGTACGCTTGCGGAAACGCGAATGGAAAGAAAATAGAAGAGATTCCGCTTCCTTAATTCAACGATCGAGATTGAATCTTCTCAGCGAATTTTTCTATGGAGAGAGAGATGGGAGCTGAAAGACACGACACCGAAAACGCCGTGACGTCATTTGCCCTTAAGCGTTCACGTATATTGAATCGCGGTACCGTATTTCCTATCGCCTTTGTTCGTGATTTCCATTGTCCCTCCCTTTATCGTCCGTTCTATGAATCCACGCGCGTATTTGCGTAAGGACCGACGAGTGTAATGATGGCGTTCCCGTGTTGAATACTCCATGGCCGGGTGTAACCCGCGAAAAGGCCTATTGCTCTCCCGCACGGACAGTTCTGCGACCTTTGTCGCGGGAATCTAATTTCCGAAATCTCATGGCTCTGCGAAACAGCAGCGCGATTTTCCCGTCGTTCACGTCGAATTTCAGGCGCAGATTGGCCTTTAGCCGTTGGAGGTGAGAGTGAATGAGAAAAAGGAAGAGAGAGAGAGAGAGAGAGAGAGAGAGAGAGAGAGAGAGAGAGAGAGAGAGAGAGA
>NW_022639532.1:1182156-1183650 GCF_010583005.1 Odontomachus brunneus
AGGAAGAGAGAGAGAGAGAGAGAGAGAGAGAGAGAGAGAGAGAGAGAGAGAGAGGGAGAGATTGTCGCGATATTTCACGAGTCGCGAATTTCTCAGAATTTACCGGCGACTTTTATGCGGCCCATAAGCTATTTTTGTCAGGGCAACTTTATAACGGAGAAGAGCCGCGCGATCTACCTCGGGGCGTGATAAAGCGCCGACTGACAGCGTGTAATACATATATTTTAGGTTTATCGTATCAAAAGTTTCTTTCCGGTCCTTGCGACCGGGCTGGCATATCCAGCAGAGACTCCTCGGTACGATCGAACGAGCGGAAGATTTTACATTCGTTTGCAACATCATATAACATGCACTATCGAGAGTCATGTAATATATAGTCGCTGAATTTATCTTCACATGTGAGCACCGTCAAGTTCTACAAAATCTAAAAATATGAGAGGAAAGGAATATTCAAGGTATCGCGCTGAGCGACGGCACGTGCGCTATCAGCACGATTGATGTCGCATGAGTAGATGAAACGCTTCCAGCGTATTCAGCGAGGGGTCTTAGAACAATTGTCGATTGTTGTTCGTTTCTTTTCATAAGACTCTCTATGGAAAGTTTAAGCCCGTTAATAAATTTTCGGGTTGCGCCGATTCTTCGGTGATTCGTCGCGTTGAGAAATTAAGCAGCTACATTTCCTTTCGATTTTCAGCCATGCCTTTCGTAATTCATTTAAATTAAATTAGCCGTTTTTTGTGACTGTATTAGATGGCTCTACATATGATTGTAAAATACCAAAGGGAATTTTTTTTTCCCGTGAAATGAAATTTGTATAGCAACAACAACAATCTTTTTTTAAATTGTTATGATATTCCGCGAAGTCAGCTCTCAATAGTTCTCCCATGCGAGAACATTGAAATTAACCACTCGCGAGTTTCACTGTATCGCTCGTTTATTCCACTCTTTTGTATGTGCGCTCTCAACTTGAAAAAAAGATTACTCCTTTTATGCTGTTATCTCTCGCTGTGAAGTAGAAAGAGCAAACGGCAAACATTTATTTCGATCGCGTTACAATACCATTCTTGGTGATTTTCTGACTTACTTTTTATCGCGAACGTGACCTTTCTTAATGATATGTTGCCGCGAATGCACAGTCAACATCGAGTTAGTTCGCATCTCAAAGTTGTCTAATTAGCCGTAAATGCATGCCCTAACGTACTACTTCGTGCTCGCAACAGCTAGCAATTTATCCCGTCCAAGTTGCGTGTGAGAAATATGTGGCGATCCGGTTGGTTATCCTTCACTTGAGCTATTTCCCTCGATGATACAGTTACTCGTTCGTTATTATCTTTCAATCGAGCGATAAAGCTTAATATTTACTTGAAAGAAAGGAAAAAAATTCTCGTCTAGTCTAATGTCGCAATCTTCAAGTGACAAGTGGACGCGCAGAGGCAACGCTTATTTGTGGTGTTAAACTGCAGCAAAAAAAAAAAAAAAAAAAAAAAAAAGGGG
>NW_022639532.1:1183742-1195733 GCF_010583005.1 Odontomachus brunneus
AAAAAAAAAAAAAAAAAAAAAAAAAGTGGGAAAGCGAGCGGAAATTGAATAGCGACACCTCGCTAACGTGGTGCTCTCTTTTTCTCATTTCAGGTCCCGAAGGCGTAGCGGTAGTGGCGTGACGGACATACACTCTCAGCAACAGCAGCAACAGTTGCAAGAGAACAACAACAGCAGCTCGCGCGACGCAAAGAAGCCGCAAGAGGGACTGGGGCCCGATGAGATGTGGGCCCCTGGTGCCCTGGGCCATCATCGGGAGCTACCTGTTGATGTGCCCGACACCCTTCTACAGAAGGCCTATCCCAATAAGGTAAAGAATCGCTCTTCCGATTATAGGAACGGGCTACAGCACCGTCCCCGTAGCGCTAGCGACCTCGACCTCTCCCTTAACCTTAAAAACGAGACCCTTAAAACCCGCACCATCGCGGACGGACGCGCTAGACTCATATCGAACGACTGCACGGACGTCACCGACAACGCTAGGACGACGACGACGACGACGACGACGATCAACACTCGCAACGGTCTTCAGCCGTCCATGCTGAAGATTGAGCTAAAAATCGAGGACGAGGAGGAGAAGGTGAGAGCCGCTAAAAAGGACTCGAGCCTCGACAAATATCACGAAAACCCGACTGTCACCGGGTCTCCGGACTTGAAGAGCAAATCCTTTGAGGATTTCGAGGAGGAAGAGAACACCGTCGAAGACGCGGGCGGGCAGAAAGAGTCCAGCGTTGACGTCGAGGACGACTATCCCTTCGCCAAGGAGGATTACCCCACCATGCTCAAGACTTGCAGCGACGATTCCGCGAGCCCGAGGAGCTCCTCGGGCAGATCGGACAGTACTGCGCCCCTCGACACTAGCCTGATGCTCAAATCCGGTAAGAATCGAAAAGATTCTCCGACTTACGACGTAAGGAGGATAGATCTCGGCTCTCCGTGCAGGTCGGTGGTACCTGATATCAAAGTAGCCCCGCTCTTTGGTCGTACTCGGGACGCGACGTCCTTCGACAACCCGGCATACGGACTGACGGACTTGCAAGACCTTCAAGGGCTGTTGATGCGCTCCGACGAAGTCTCAGACCTGACCAGGTTGATAGACGAGCAATGTTCGATCCCGAGGATACCGAAGGATCAGGATAAGGCCTCGCCCGCCCGCGCTAAGGATCAGCAGACGGAGTCCGCTCAAGCAGAGGTGGCGGGCAAACCCGCCAAGAGCTCGAAACGTCGTCAGAACGACGAGCGAGCGAAAATTAAGGCGAAAACGCGCAGCCTCGACATCGAGGAGCTGATCCGCGCCGGCTCGACCGATGATCTGATCGGCATCGAGCTGAACAATCTTTCCTCCTCGTCTCGACAACGACCCAAGAAGAAGAGGCATCAGCAGATCTCCAGCGGCTATTCCACGCTGAGGAGTGAAGCATCTGGCGATCTCGAGCTCACCGCGGATCGCAGCTTCCTCGTGGTGGGCGGCAAAGCTTACCGCGAAGTGGCGGTAGACTGTCCGCCAGATTTCGTGCCGGTTACCAAGTGCCACCCTGTATACCCACCGCCTAATAAAACTCCTAGCAACAGCAAGCACAATACCCTTGAGCCGAGGCGCGATCGCGAGAACGTCGTCAAGGAGGGTAATCTCGCGTGCGGCGGCGGCGGTGTAGCTGCCGAGGCAAGTGTGTGCGCCACAACGACGACGACGACGACGACGATGATTACAACAACAACAACAACAACAACAACAACAACAACAAGCACGACAACGCTCGTAGCCTCTCCCTGTCTCTCCCTGAACGATAATAGCCTCGCGACGTTGTCTAGTGCAGATGGTAGCGCTAGAGAGATCGTAGTCGCGCGTACAGTAGACCGTAAGCACGACGCCAAGAAGGTAAGGCTCAGAGTCAAGAGCTTGCTGCTCGACGGCTTGCACTCTGTCGTATACCACGAGCAACGCTATTGGCACCGCAATTCGCTTCGCGCTTTCAACACGCATCCCTCTAACATGCTTGTGCCGACCTCTAACGAATCTGCCCCGCACTCGTTTAATATCGAATTGCGAGACATCGACTTCGAGTCTACGGAAATGCAGACTCGCGCGTCAACCTCGAACGAGCTCGAACGAGCTCCAGGTGAGGCTGGCAGCCGCTTGAATCCCGCCTTCGTCGCATCCCAGGAGGACGTCCGCCGCGAGGACGTTCCGCCGCGTCAAAGGTATCGGAAGAGGTCGGGAATCACCGGTCGGGTCTGCTCCGTTTTCCATGGCCGGTTTTCTCCATACCGACGGGACCCGTCGGTCATTTTCCACTTGGACGGTGAAAAGATAGTCTTCTCCGATAGCTCAATAGGGTTCGACGATTTCACATCGCGCAATGTCTGTGCGTCCGAGGACAAAATTGTCGGCTCTTCGGAAAGTCTTTTCGGTTCTCAGAAGGAATCCGAACAGGCCGCTTCCTCTAACTGTTCCACAGAGAGCACCGAGGGTGCTATGTCATTCGTAGACGATGTCCCGCTTGAAAAAGTCGCGGATAGCGTTCCTTCCTTCGTCCAAGAGACAAATCAGAATTGTCGAAATTCTTCGCGCGAATCCTCTCCCTCGAAATATCTGTACGATGATACGCGTGGTCTCGACGATTCCTCTCTAGACAGCGAAGAACGGCGGGAACGTTATGATAATGACTTTCAGTGCCAAGACGAACACGATTCGCCGAATACGGAGAGTCTGAAAAATGCCAACTTGTCTGTTGACGAGCGTCATCAGTGTTCGAAACTGTTGGACGCCTCGTTCACGTTTTCCAGCAGTACCGGAAGATCTCGCAAGAGTTCCGCCGGTGAAACGACTTTGAGATGCGCGTCTTCGAATTCCGACCTTTCGGATTTAATGGCCGATTATTCGACCTCCATGATCCGCTTCTCTCTCTCCGACTCTGACTTACACTCATCGAAGATCTCGGCCTCGTGGTATGCCGTAAAGCGGGATAGAACGAGCCACCATTCGGTAGCTTTGTACAATTCTAACAAATGTACGAAACAGGACGAATCGGGACCGTCGACGCACACTATGGGGAACGATATGAGCGACGACGCTCTTCAAGAACAGGTAAACTGCAATAGATATTATCTTGGTTTTCAAGGACTCTCGCTCGACGAACAATTCGAATGGTGATCTTTGTATTTTGTACGCTTTTCTCTAACTCTTCGCATACAATGTGTTGGCCCTGTAAGGTCTGAACGAATATTCGATCGCTAAAGGTCTGTGATAATTCCAAAAAAATATGTATGCAGATTTTATTGTATTTTGTGTATTTTATGTATTTTGTATATTTTATGTATTTTGATTTTATTGCTGCTACACTGAGAAAAAAATACTTGAATATTTATTTATAAGATGTATAAAGTTTATTTCTGTGGATATAAACTTCATAAATTTTTAAATACTTTTTTCTCGGTGTACCTTATAGCTGAGGCGTATCTTTGGAAAAAATATATAAAAAATTTTAATTTTGAACAAAGATATGGCAGTTCAAAGTTTCCCGATAGAGCCAGATCGCACTGTAGGTCTCCAGAGATATGATTATCCGCGGATTAAAGATCTCAATGTGCAGCACAACGATTTTTTTTTCCGGGGAAAAAGTTGTATATTGTAAAGAGAAAAGGAGAAAAGTGCAAAGACGACTGTTCAAGGGACGGAATGAACAGCATGTGTAGAAGAATGTGGAACATCTAATACGGCATTTTACTTCTTGGTATTTTTGCTTTCAACATGCTTTCTTGTAACACACGCATCTTGCTCTCTCTTTCACTTTTTTATCAGTCATCAGTTTCCTCTCTCGCTTGCTCTCTTCTCTCTTTTTCTCTCTTTCTCATCCTTCTGTCGCGATCAGAGTCGCGACTCTGTAAGGTATATCTTGATTTGACTGAGATATGAGTAGATAACAAGCAAAATAACAAGAAAAATATGGAAAAAGTAGCAAAAAGAAATGAAAGATCCGACAAAGTAGTTTGCGCAACGCCAAGCACGTGGGACCATTAACACGAGTTGTTTGGAATGAATTTGTAGGCCGGTCTCAACGGGGTTAAACCTGCCATTCCGCCTCGCGACCAGAAGAGGGCACCTGCCAGACCGCCGAAGGACAATCTGCGTCTGTCCACACAGAACAATAATGTCGAAAGCAGCGACAACGCCAACGCGGAGCCGACACAGCAGCAGCTTCACTCCATCAGGAAATATCAGGTTAGAAGACGAGAATATCGGCGTCTCTCAATCGTGTTGCACCGAGTCACGTAAGCACGATAAGCGTTTGCAAAGTGCGCACACTGTGAAAGCCAAATCTCACGATAAATCTCATAGAGAACGAGAACGTGACGGAATGTCTGTGTCGTTTAGGGAACGGGAAAAATGAAAATGGAAAGACACACAATGTCCAAAACTTGATACCTAAGTGACGCTTTCACATCGTACTTTCAAGGTAAATCCGAAAGACATGGCGTCCCTTTTGAATTTTAATTTTAAAACATACTTTAATTTATGAAATAGAATTTTTAATACCAATACCATTAATTTTGGAATGTTATTCCTTTGTTGGAAAATCGAGGATGCAATTATACCATTTTTTATTATAGAAACTTACATTTAAAAACAATGCTTGAATGTCATATCTCCCCCTGAGGTGAATGATATGATATGGCAAGATACTAGATATAAATATATCTCCCAAACTAGTGGAAGATACAACACACATTATCTTAAACAAAGATTTTATTGAACCAGCGTTTACTCTTAATTATCCCCACTTTTCCATGTTAAGATAAAAAAGCGCGCCATATCCCCCGGATTTACCTTATAGTCAAAGATGGTCAAAGACGCCTCCCTTGAGGAGACGAATAATTTGGCAAACGACTCGCGGTATATAAATCAGACTCAGAATCAGTAATTCCCCCGAGCTTAGCATTTCGTTCTCGCAGTGACGTAATAAACACTGCCGTAAAAAAAAGGGAATGGGATCCACACGAGTATTTGCATATTCGAGGGGTTGACTGCGTAATAACTGCGGGGTCTAGCTCGTAAAACGCCGCGACGATTCTATCACGCCTTTCGTCGCGACCGTAAAGCGGCTTTTTTACCTCACTCGACGATGAAATTTACGATTTTGCCCTATGATCGAATTAAACCGTTAGTGGGCGATTCGAGGCGCGGAAAAGTGGAGGGGAGGGGGTGGGACTCTGTGGAAAGCTGCGTGTGTAGCCATGTGAGAGCAGCGTGCGAGCATTTCGTATGGGAAAGTAGCGATCATGTTGCGTAACGATGCGAAGGCAGTAAATGACAGATCGTTATTTAAGAGGACGTACAATTCGCTGGTCACGTGAACATTCGCACAGGAAATTGCGAACCGATGACAATGGTTATTGAAGCTCGTCGGTGGGACATAGCTGCGCTATAGTTTCCGAATTTCCTACGCCGGCCGAAGTTTGATTGACAAATGAGCCGCGCGACGCGACGTGAAATTAATTAATTAATTAGGCATATCCGCACGGGCACCTCTCCGCCGGGATTCGTCGAACAGCGGGAATTGTCGAGCGAACGTCAATTCTCGTGAAGAAGGATACGTGAGTTTTATTATTATTTATCTCTCGGCGTAGGGAACGCGCGAGAGCGCGTTGTAATGGTCAGTGTCTCTGGTACGTTTCGTTGAGTTCGTTAACCGAAAGACCAGAAGAGAGCTCTGAGAAAATTGTAGATAAGCCCCGAAACGGCTTCGAGTGTCGGTGCTTGAAATTCATGCGATCGCTGGTGTCTGTGAGCGTGAGATACGCCAGAACACCTTACGTGCCTGGCGTCGTCGGGACCGAGTATGTTTATCTTATGGAATCCTCACGCCGCTTTACCTGCCCTGAGTCAAGTGTAGTCTGGAATGTAAAGGACCCTTCTACACAATAGTCTAAGATTACATGACCCGACTGTAGCGTTACGAACTTTCGATAGGTGTAGACGCTAGGGTGATTCCGCAGGCCTGTGCTGCTTCTTTCAGCTCTGTTCCTTCTCTCTCTCTCTCTCTCTCTCTCTCTCTCTCTCTCTCTCTCTCTCTCTCTCTTTCTCCCTTTCCTCCCTTCTTTTTTCTTTTTTTTTGTCGTCGGGATCTCTTCCCTGACCTCTCTCTTTCAGCTTCTTGATCTGCCTCAAGCAAACAGGCGTCCTAGAATTCCAATCCGACGTGTTTCACTCGATATCCCGAAATATACCACCAGCGAATGTTTCAAATTGGATTCCTACTTTTTGTTAAACTCGTCTATAATCTATACATTTCCATTTCGCATTTTCCCTTAATTTGTATCTGTAACATTTGCAGCTAATGCCGTCCGCGCTAATTCTCTCGAGTCTTCAACTTCAATGCTAAATGTCACCAATTACAAGTTTTCGCAAATTAAATTTTATTGATTCTTCGAAATTTTATTGACGTACAAAATGCTGTGAATTAATCGGCGTTGCAGTTAAATCGCGCTTGGAACAAAAATTGCACATTCGTCACGTCGTACGTTCTGCGGAAAGCAGAACTTTTTCTTCCTTTAAAAGCCGGGATTTATCGGAATCCTTCTCAAAGCTGTAATCATTAACGACTTACCGACTTACACGCGCGACATTTTTAACGCGCTTTGCGTTGGCTGTCGCCGTCGTCTAACGCGCGCAAACCAAGCTCAGGTTCCACAGGAAACCTTATGTCCGCTGTCGCGGTAAACAGGGCTTCGCTGAAATATTTCTATCCTCGTAATATCACACGGCTAGCGCGCCGGGTCCGTTATATAAATGAAAATTACGAGAAGGTATCTTCTGCTGTGCGACATTCTTTATCGCCAACTGCGCATAGCCACCGTACGCATCTCGTAATTTTACGATGTCTCTAAACGCATCAACTGACACTGGCCTTATCAGCTGACTCTGTCAGCTGGTGGGCGTAAATCGCGAATCGCCGAGTAACACGCAGAAAAAGACATTAGGGTTGGACTCATCAGATATCTGGTGAAATACGAACGAGCCAAAATTCCAGAATTGATGTCATCAGAATTCTATTCAATTTAACAGGATTCTGATTAACCAGAAATTTTGTTTGGTTTAACCAGAATCTTGATAAACTTGAGCAGAATTCTGATGACGCCAACCGGAATTCTGGTTCGTTCTTATTTCACCAGATATCTAGTTAATCCAAATTTTTCCTTTCGTGCACAATTTCGTATGACAAATTCACGTAGCTTGATGGTAAAGTACCAGATTCACCGAAGATAAAAATGTTTCGTCAATCAGACTCGGCAAAATGTTACGTGTCGTTGCTATCAAAAGGATATTTAACAGGAACTTTGCCGAAAGTAACGAATATGTACACAGGAGAACGTTATCTGCACACAGAAGAAAGAATTATCTACACATAGAATGCATGATGGTACTCCTCCTGGATTTAGTTGACGCTAAGAACTAAAAGCGTACCGCTTCTCTGGATATAAGCCGCTACGGAATAATTTATGGTCTGGTACATATTCACAAAGACGTTCGATCGTCGAGTTTGATATCGTTCAAGGTCTCTTTATTTTTGCGCGAGCCACAATCGCGCATAAACTGCACGCGTCAATTACGATCGCCCTCGAAATGTATTCATTTAAGCCGAAATATGTCGAATTCTTTAAGAAATACAAACTGTTTTACGGAAATATATTGTATACTCAAACAGCCATCTCTCCGGTAGACTCTCGAAATCTTGGACGGTCTCCAGGATACGAGAGAGAGAGAGAGAGAGAGGAGTTAAATCTTCTATGAAATTTGAATTCCATTAAACTTTTTTATATCTCGTGGTATACGGATCGTTTACCCGGTTATGTCACTCACATACACAGGAGCAGCTACGGAAGCGAAAAGATGAGGAAGAGAGGCAGGAAATACTTAGTCGTTCTCTCCGTGGCTCTAAGAAACTGCAAGCTTTGGAGAGCCACGCGACGAGCCTCTCTGGTCAAGAGAATCTTGCTTACGCACAGGATGAGGTGACCTCCAGCATCAGTCGAATTACGCAAGCTACTCCAAATGCAGTTCAAGAAGTGGAGGAGCCTCCCAGACCCCTCAGTAAGTCATTTTTCTTCGTGAAATACGTTCTCGTGAATCCCCCTAAATTGAGAAAAACTGTAAATACGATTGAGAAAAATTGATATTAGTCCGTGATCTTATCACAGCGTTGACATCTATAATTCTTTTCTATTTAGTATCGCGATTTATTACGTTAGTTTCTATCTTTCTCTCTCAGTCTCTTAAGAGAATCTCATTTGTGGAGCGTTTAAATTTGATTCTGTTGGTTATGTCGGCAGAAAAGCAACGTTCGACAGATTTGGGAGAAATTGTGCATGTTATCAAATGAAGTCTCTTTCCACACAATTCGTCGCGCGATATAAATAAATAACGAAGCCTGTAACACGAGATTCCGTGAGGAGGTCTCTAACAAATTATGTCTTTCATATTTCAGCGTATGGAGAGGTCGTTGCTACACTGGAGAGGCTGCAGCTTCAACTGCGGAATATTTCAGGTGCTCTTGGTATTTCGGGTGCAGGTGTCGAAGCCGAACTCGAGGCAGTTCGGACGCTTTTGGTGCAAAATCGATTTGCAAGTGCCCTGGCGACGCGTCATACCTTGAAGAATCGGTTGAGAGCGAGTAAAATTTTTAAGCATCACGTGGACGACGCATCGAGCCTGGCGCGGGATGTACGTAAAATTTGTAATTTGCGGTGTAACAATGAGCCACCTGACTTTTTATAATTTGGAATAACCGACAATGAGCTCTCTTCGAATTTCGATTCGCTACATAATTCGATTTGCGCAATGATCTGTTGATTAGACATCCGTTTGATGTTTCAGTGTGTGGATATCCTAGAAAAATGGCAGTCGACGTTGGCCGCAACAGGTGTCGCGGGCGGAGCAGAGACAATGGCTGCTGCGAGGGAGTTAACGAGTATTCTAACGAGTACCGACATGGAAGTTCTGCTTTTAGCGCACGACTCCATCGTCTCGTATGTGGACGGCTTGCAAAGGAAGCAGAGCCCGACGTCTTCGCCACGCAGCGGCCCGCCCAGCCCTACAACCAGTTGGAAAGACTCTCGAGTAGTCGACAATATCAAGATCATCCGGATCGAGAAGACTAACGAACCTCTGGGTGCTACAGTCAGAAACGATGGGGACGCGGTGATTATAGGTAATGTAATATATTCCTATTTAAAACGATGGTTACAAAATCCGCATTATATCGCACAAGGTTTAGCCTAAATTTCAATTTAAATCAGTGTGAATCAATAAGATGATTAATTTACATTGAAATTCAGACTCTGAATAGAATACATATTCTTATTATTTTGTATTCATCATTTTCAGCACGGAGGAGCGCTTTGCCAACGATTTATTTACGTGATTCTTCATCGTGCCGTTTTGACTAGTAATAATATTTGGATAATTTTTCTAGGACGCGTCGTACGTGGTGGTGCGGCGCATAAGTCGGGACTCCTGCACGAAGGCGATGAGGTTCTCGAGGTGAACGGAGTAGAAATGCGCGGCAAGACCGTCAATGAAGTCTGCGATATCCTCGCTGGTATGCAGGGTAGTCTCACATTCTTGGTACTTCCGGCTCCGACAAGTCACAGAAATAATTTATCCAGCAGAAGAGAGGACACGACACAGGTACGGCACACGTGCTATATATCCTGATATATTTAGCACATCCTTGTACTAGAAACACGCGGACTACATACATCCGTACAACTGGAACAACCGATATCGTCGTATTTCGCGACGAGGATGAAAGAGCAAATGTCAGAGAAACGCGCGGATAATTCTTGCCCTTCAATCGTCGAGCAACGAAGTAACATCGATTATCTGTTACTTCGGAGTACGCTTCTACGATTTGTACATCTGTAGCTCGGGGAAACGTCAATACCATTTAAGGTACTTTACCGCCTACGTTCCCTCGACCTACGTGTTTGCGGGCTCACTGTGCATCGGCTGAGTTAACGCACGCGAATGTACAAAAGCGTATGCCACACACGTATGAACATGTGACATTTCTTCTTTTGACTGTAAAACAAGAGACGTTGATATTTGCAAGCTGCACGCATAGAATTACGCGTGTATAACTCCACGTTAACAGAACGCGCGTGCGCACACATCTGTCCCAGTTTCGATGTATGGATATATAAAAACATAGATTCGTGGTATAATGTGACACTTGCAGCTAAATAAAACACATGCCATATTTAGATTCATATACGAGCCCATTTCGATTACGATCCCGAGGAAGATCCGTACATACCGTGCAGAGAGTTGGGCGTGAGTTTCCAAAAAGGCGATGTACTTCACGTAATTTCTCAAGAGGATCCCAACTGGTGGCAAGCATATCGGGAAGGCGAAGAGGATCAAACTTTAGCTGGCTTGATACCTAGCAGAGCATTTCAGCACCAGTGAGTAAACTCCAATTGAGCAGCATGAGAATATATATCTTATCCTGATTCAAATTTACACGCGTCTTTATCGCTCTATCTGCACAGACGAGAATCGATGAAGCAGACGATAGCCGGCGATAAATCGACAGTGCGGGGCTCAAAGAAATCCAGCACGTTGCTGTGCGCGAGGAAAAATCCAAAGAAGAAAAAGCGGAACAAATTCGGGTCGAGCTTCAATGATGACGGGTACCCCCTTTACGCGACAACTGCCATAGATGGTACGTTAGAAATAGACGACTTGATTACAGATTCCGCCCCGAAAAGGTATCAGTTTCAACGAGATGCTTTTTCGCAGATTACGACAGCGAGGAGGTGCTGACGTACGAAGAAGTCGCCTTATACTATCCTCGTGCAAATCACAAAAGGCCAATTGTACTGATCGGACCTCCCAATATTGGGCGACACGAACTCAGGCAGAGATTGATGCAAGACAGCGAACGTTTTGCCGCAGCGATTCCTCGTAAGTGCCATTCCATCTTGCTTTATCAACCGATTGTATTTCGGAAGTTGCGTCAAAGAAAAGAGAAAATTGAAACAAATAAAAACGTGTTTTTATACCACCAGATACAAGTCGTCCGAAGAAAGACTCCGAGGTCGATGGCCAAGACTACCATTTTATTTCACGTTCTCAATTTGAGTCCGATATCCTTTGTCGAAAGTTTGTCGAGCACGGCGAATATGAAAAGGCGTACTACGGCACTTCCGTGGAGGCCATCAGGACAGTGGTTAATTCCGGGAAAATCTGTGTCTTAAACCTTCATCCCCAAAGTCTCAAGATCCTGCGGAATTCGGATCTGAAGCCGTACGTCGTGTTTATCGCACCACCGAGCCTCGAGAAGCTGAGACAGAAGAGGATCAAGAATAACGAGAACTTCAAAGAGGAGGAATTGAAGGACATAATCGAGAAAGCGCGCGAGATGGAAGACAAGTATGGCCACTTGTTTGACATGCTCATCCTGAACAACGATACTGATCGGGCGTATAATCAGCTTCTCACGGAGATCAATTCACTCGAGAGGGAACCTCAGTGGGTGCCTGCGTCTTGGATTCAGTAACCAAGGACGGTGTTGTAGCTGCGCTTAAGAGCGAGCATTGTGGTACGGTAAAACGGCGATCGGAGGCCAGTATTGCGGTATCTGTTTGCAGGACAAGTGCTTTAAAGCGTTTCTCCAAACGAGGCTTCGCGCGAGTCTGATAGAGATTTGGAGGACTGGTTCTTCTACAGGTGCCTGTTATATAGTTTTATGTTTCTTACGCAAATCTCTCGAATCTTTCCCGAGTTATTATACTGTACTGCAAGTACTACCCGTCTGACAGAGTCTTCCGCGTGTGTGTTGTCGTACTTTGGTGCCATGAAAACGATGGAGGATCATTGGAAGCAGTCCTCGAACGGGAAAAGAAGCGGAAAGAAACGAAAAAACGAGGGAGAGAGAGAGAGAGAGAGAGAGAGAGAGAGAGAGAGAGAGAGAGAGAGAGAGAGAGAGA
>NW_022639532.1:1196078-1202425 GCF_010583005.1 Odontomachus brunneus
AGAGAGAGAGAGAGAGAGAGAGAGAGAGAGAGAGAGAGAGAGAGAGAGAGAGAGAGAATGAGTACCCTCTCTTCCCCCCGCAGAAAATTCTCACACCTTTGCGACAGACCATTCCTTGACATAGATCTTTTGGAATGGAAGCAAGAATATCCGTATCACCATAACGACGGGTGATTCTTCTCGTGGCTCGGTTGCATCAACGATGTTTCGAATTTGAGTGACGTGTATAATCAAATCGCGGACGATTATCGGCCGAATTTAAATTTAAGTTACGCTTAAATTTCAAACAGAGTCGCTGCAGCTCGGCCTACGTTACGGTATACTTTAACGTCTCGAAGTAGTCCCGACTGAAAAACGTTCGTTCCCAAAGTATATTTACGGTCATGCCCTCAGACTGATCAACGGTTCACTGTTATAGATGCGCGAATATTCAGAAGTATCATCCTCTCGGTGCGCACAGCTCTATCGAGCGTGTCTCGCTCTCTTTCTACACATTAGCCCATCCTATGCGAGGAAACGTACCTGATGTCTCCTGATGTCTCTTAAAGTGAAAAATTTCTAATTGCCGGGGACTCGTGAAAATGCTGTGTAATTTTCTATGATCATGCACATATATGTATACGTTTTGATAAACTTTGATAAGTGGAAGCAACCTCGACCCTCGACATTTTTTAAAAGGTCTCAGTGTAGCGAATGTAAACGCATTGACACGTTGCGGAGATCCGCGTAGAATCTACTTTCTTTTGCGTTATTTCGCACACGAATCATATATCGTACGATCACGTACCAAATACTACTGCATACGATCATAGAAAGTCGCATATTTTTTTCACGTGACTTTTGATTAGAAATTTTTGCCAAATCCTGCTTCTATTCTAACCAAATGGAAGCTGTTATATCGTTAACGAAAAAAAGAAGGAAAAGAAAGAGAGAGAGAGAGAGAGAAAGAGAGAAAAGAATTCCGAAACGACGATCCCACGAGTATAACGATAATATATCTCTTCGAACGCAAGAGGAAGCGCCTGCGATCTCGAAGACAGGTGAAACTCGCTAACGTTTTGCCGTTCGTCCTAGACAGTTTCGTGTTTGTTTAGAGAGCAAAAACTCTCTCGTGTTTCTAACCCGTAGATTCGTTAAACGCAATAGACTTAGACTCGACTGTGGTTCGGTATACACGCTTTCGAAAATTCGCGTAAGAAAAATAAAAAAAAAAACGATTGTTTCTCTCGGGTGTTTTTTTACAGGAAGCGATTACTATGATGCGTCAATAGGATAAAATGTGTTTATCTGTGTCACTGTATCGCTACGAATAGGGATCGATATGAAATAAGAAAAAAAAAAGATAAAGTAAAATAAAAGTAGTAGAGAAACCATCGCGGTCTTTCGTTGGAAATTAAATACGGTTCGGTAAATCGCATCGTAGCAAGTGTGCGACGTGTGTCTTGCAGGTATTCTTGCGTTAGCAATAATTGCGTATCAACGGAACGAGAGTCTGTTTTGTTTTTCAATGAATTTACACGGCTCTGGTAAAGTTGGACAAAAAGATGTGTCATCAGTTCGTCTAGAGACTGTGGGCTACTGTATCGTGATTAGATCAGTCGTAATGTTAGTCGATCCAGATTGAGAAAAGATAGATACACTAAATTCAATGTGAAACAGTTGTAAAAGTGGACGCGCTAGAGAGATGTCTTCGGTGAAAAAAAAATCATTATCCCCATTTTTAGCTATTTAAATCGATTCTTCTAAGCCAATCAATGCATGACGGTTCAATATCGTGCCAAGTATCAGACCGCATGTGACAAGACGCAAAACTGAGATGTGCCAAATAATTCTGGATTATTTCCAGAGGATCCAAGTCTTAAAAAATGCGCTCAAAGGCACCTTAGAATTTGTCATTATACTGAGTATGTAAATAATTGTGCACTTGTATAGAAAAGAGAACGAGGAAAGGAATGTTGCGGACGCGATAGTTACTCGAATTATTGTTATTTTTATATTATTACTCGAATTATATTATTATTATCATTGACGTCGTTACTGTATATTTCGTGCTCTTTTGTCGAGTGATCATGAGAGACGGGTGTTGTTGACGTGTGGTCCTCTACGTAATAATGGATTCTACGGAATCACATTTTTATCCAGCTCAGATATTTGTGTCAAATCAGCGAATCAAATTTTTGACAACGGTTCCTCACTTGGCAAACCTGTACGTTGAATTATGTCATAATTATGATCATTATATATGTATGATTCCGATTGCCGTCATGATTATGTAAACAACAACGGTGAAAGTATGTACATTATTATTCTTATAATTATTGTTATTATATTAATTCATATTATTATTAATTATATTAATTTTATGTGTAAAATAAACGTACAATTTCAAAGAGAGCAGAGAAAATACACACATACACACAAAGAAAAAAATATACAAATGTATATACATCGTATATACACGCACACATGTATTGCGAGAGTCAAAAGATTACCGTATCTCGACTATACGGTCAAAAAGAGTCCCGATTGCAGAAAATAATATATTGTTTCTATTGCGTTACATTTCTACACTGTTATTACTATTTCAATAGTATAATTCAACGTCAGATTAGGAGGACTTTTATTTTGCGTTATCTGAATGGAAACAAAAGTCCATTTCACTCATCGTTTGGTCACGCTATTAAAGAATAAAAAGGTTGTTTCGTATATTGCTATAAATAATATTTGAAAAAAAAAAAATAGAAGATCCTCTGACCTACAGACGAGTCTTACTATTTCAAAATAAAAGATTGTCTAATTTACGACGGTCGTGAAAAATATTTCAAAGTAAAGTCCGACTGACCTGCTATTGAGCTTACTACGACCTCGTTTTTTCATTTAGAACAGTAGAGCCTCTTAACGGAAACTTTGGAACTAATTTCCTTCGTTTTTAATCAAGACTTGAACCGTAGCTGGCTCGTTTCTAGCTATGAGCTTATTATCCATATCTTTAGATGGCGCCGTAAAGTACAAAATTTCCGCCATGAGTCGCTACTGATTCTATCAACAAATCGAAGTCGTTCACTTTCAAACAGTGCGGCTTAGTCGAAATATCTTATTTTCAATTAACACCACTCGACAGCAGGCCAGATCTTTTCAAATCGAGTGTGCGATTCAACGATTCAGGTAAGAAGATCTTTTATTGTCGAATACTACGACTGAATGACGGATTTCGGACAAACATTTATTCTTCACTGGCACGATTGAACAATGTATGGGATAGACACTATTTTTCCCGCTTGCTATTGACAAATAAGATTATGTCGTATCTAACATTATCGTCTTCTCTCATAGTTTTACTTCTGACTGAAACATTTCATTGCACGCAAAACGACGCGTTGCGTTGAGCCATTATGCGCGCGCTTCCTCTTTTGATTTATCGTATTGTTTTCAACACGAGAACACGCGACGTTACGTTTTGTGAGCGCACTTCGTCGAATTTGTTGTAATCTTCATTTCTGATAGTTTGTCAATCAAGCTTGATCACGACTGAGCACGATGCATTGTAAGTGGCGCCTACACCAGGCAACGATATGGGCGTCAGGGTGATCCTCAGCTATCGAATCGCAGGGGCGTTTTGACCTACTTAAGGGCCCCAGACCACATTTATTATTAGACCACTCTCGATGAACAATCCCCGCTGCGTTACATGTAAGACCTAATTATATATTAATCGATATAGAAATTAAATCCAAATTAAATTATCTCTTTCGCGAATGGACGAAAGTTTTAAGAAAAAGCGCCGAGCTTTTCGTAAAAATCGGACCTGCAGGAATTGAATTAATTTCAAAAGAGGCCTAGCCGCTTCTTCTTCAGGCTACGGATTTGGAAGGATTCTCTCTCGAACTCTCGACTCTCGATATCGTCGCGCGCTCCTCGACAAAGGGCCCAGTCGATTTCTCGGACCGTCGCCGTCGCGACGCTCCGCGTCGCTTCATGCTGCGCCGCGCCGGGGGCGGTGGGTGGTCTGGCCGCGCGCATGTTTCTTCTCCGACGGGGAAACGGATCGATGCTGGAAATAGCTCGGCCCGCAGGAGAGTACGAGGTGAGTCGCCTTTGCTTTCGGCAGGGCCTTCGCGTCTCTCTTTCCCTCTCATTTGACATTCGCTGCCGCCTCCGCCGCTGTTGGCTGCTCGTTTTCAGAAAGTAAATAAGCTTCCGCTCGCGCGACTCGTCGTCTTCAACTATTTATCTTTTCTCATCGCATACGGCGCGGCTACCACCGCCAGCGTCGTCGCCGCCGCCACCGCCGCTGCCGTCGCGTCGTCTTCGACATCGTCGTCGTCGTCGTCGTCGTCGTCGTCGTCTCGGTTCTCTGTCTCTCTCGAACGAGTGCGCACCGGCTACGATTCTCGGAGCACCTCGACCCGGGGATCAAGCTGAGAGCGGGATGACGCGAAAAAAATGTGTACCGCATCGACGTGGCGACTGATGAGGCTGGAATCGTGAGTATTACGTATACAGCACACTCCAAGGGCACCGCTCGCCGCTACCCCCGGCGGGCGAAGCCGTCGCCGAAAGGCGGACAAGGGTGTACCACCCCCAACGGTAGGCGGCTGTCACACGTTCGCGAATTGATCGGTGAACAACGCCGAAATCCCGATTGCGAAGCAATCGTCCGCGTAACAGCAACGAGGAAGCCGCTATTTCCATCGAGTCTTTTCGAGTTTTCCGGCCGCAACAGGCGACCTGCGTCCTACCGCAAGCTTGTTCATTGATCTCGATGACGTAGCTCCGGAATCTGATGTAATCGCGACTACGCGATTACAGGAATCCGCTCCGGATACGAGGACGGGAGTGTTCCTCGGCGCAATTGCGCGCAATTAGGGATGGAGCACGCGTCCGCTGAGATTCCGTTGGATGTTGCTCAATTCGTAATCGTGGTATATCGCGCTGTGTCGCTTTTAGCTGCACGTTTAATTGATTCTATCCGTCCGTGCTTTTCGTGTCGCAGCTTACCCAAGCAATTAGTGGTTCGTAGAAGGTAGATGCGAAAGGCGACTTTGTGTCACAATTGGCATTTCGCGCATGCTAGGAAAAGCGTCGCCGTCGTTAATCGTAAGTTACATCATCTATATCCAATGCCAATGTGCTATAGCATCTCTTCTTTGATATTTCCTTGGTTTCCTACGGCAATCACTAGCTTCGAGAGTTGTATTGTCGATTTTTAGCCCTACTTGTAACATAATAGCATGATAGTGTTTCTACTTTCATTCAATCGGTAGTTAGTGGTAGTTTATGGAGACATTAGAGAATGGATGACATTAGAAAACAAGTTTGAGGAGTTTGAGGAGCGGTGAGCATTCTGTAAAGCTGCCCTCCGTCGCACCTTAGAACGTTCAAGTAAGCCGCTTATTTCTCCTCTCTGGTTGTGCTTTTTGGAAAATATTTGACGATGCTGCCGAAGGATCTTACATGTGAGTGCGTTACGTATTTCCTTGAGACGATCGCGAGAGGAAAGAAAGTCACGAGTGTAAAAGGCATCGCAATGGCTCATCGTGTCGCACGTGAACCTGTCTATATGCTTATCTGAACGATCGTATCCGCACGCGACAGATGTATTGTCGGCACAGCAGTTTGTCCGAAACTCTTCGACGTAGATAAGATTAGGCAGTAGAGCAGCACTCGTGTCACTTCGTGTGCACCAGTCGAAGAACTCGTTGGCTCTTGTGCGCTTCCGAGAATGTAGCTAACGCTGCAACGACCGTTTGCCAGAGTCTAGAACATAGTTGAGAATGTAGTAAGACTCGCGAGAGACTTGATCGATCAAAAAAGGTCATCTTCAACAGTCTTCGTTTCCTATCTTATCCTGCGGTCGATTGCATCGCAAGAGCGACACGGGACGCGCGCGACGTTTTAATAATTTTTCGTCAAAGTCCTACCTCGAGTTATTGATCTTTCGTGCCGCGTGTTATTTCCTCAAGTTCCGAATCGCCGCGTGATATTTCGCTCGAGGAAAATTCGACCTCGAATTGAGGGAGAGAGAGAGAGAGAGAGAGAGAGAGAGAGAGAGAGAGAGAGAGTCGATAAATTACACGGAGTTCGGTGAACGCGCGCGCGGCCGGCCACGGCCGGCGGGCCCCGGCGATTGAAGCTGATTTTAATTATAAAAGCGCCCGCGTAATAGGAATTACGAATTCAGGAACAAGCCGCGTGGATCAACAGTTAATTAACTCCTCGTGTTAATTCAAAATACGACGCGGTGGCGGCGCGGCGTCTCTCACGCATCCTCTTACCGTCGAGCTGCATAGTGAAAGAGGAAAAGCGCGCGCGTGAGAGAGAGAGAGAGAGAGAGAGAGAGAGAGAGA